>NC_143033.1:78013628-78261128 GCF_057628025.1 Oncorhynchus mykiss
GAGGTTGAAGAGGCGCTGTCACGCCTTCTTCACCACACTGTCTGTGTGGGTGGACCATTTCAGTTTGTCCGTGATGTGTACACCGATGCTCAAGTTTAAATTTGATCCACCCGAGTGTGTCTAACCACAAGTCAGAGACCACTATGATGACACACCAAATGTGTTTGATGTGTCCTTTTCGTCTTCTAATGCCTCAAGGGGAAAGTAATCCAAACTGAAATTAATCATACTACATTACTGAGTTTGGGTAATCCCAAAATTACATTGGTTAACAGATTACATTTAGAAAGTAACCTACACAACCCTGCCCTTGACCAACCAGCAGCCAATTCTAGATTATTTCCCATTATTTAGCCTGTTATACATTACCTCTTGGGTGCACTTCCCTATCTCTATATCACCACTACTCGAGTGCATAGTGTAGTGCCCTCAAACTCAACCCTGGACCTCGAAGCCAATGCCAATTATTTTTTTCCTTTTCTTCCATTGTTCCCCTCTAATCGGGGACCGATTTAGACCTGGGACACCAGGTGGGTGCAATTAATGATCAAGTAGAACAGAAAACCAGCAGGCTCCAGACCTCTTAGGGTAGGTAATTGGGTTGAATACTGCTGTAGTAGATTAAAGTTACCCTATAACCATGTATCCATCAACAGTTTTTATGTGAGTAAAGGCCTGCCGTATACAAATACATCACGACAAGTGTGATAGAAACAGGATGTGTCCTTATAATTTTGTAAATGTTCACAATTTCTTTGTACGACATAGTGGGCTCTGTGTCGGTAAAATTAATTGTGCGACAAATTGCGGTGGAAATGATTTCTTACGCAATTTGATAGAATACTCATCACGTTGAGGTAGATTTGCATGTTGTGTGGTCCTCCCACTGCAACTTGGTAAAGCATGCAGTTGTCTACACTACAGGGTGCTGAAAGTGCAGTGATGAACTTGATGCTCTTTTCCAATAAAATCGAGGGTCTTAATTTGTATGCTAGTGACATGATCGGTGCTTAACTGCCAATTAACACATTCTTGTTCTTATCATTTAACCTAACCTATCCAGTGTACACTATCAGCAAACTTGTCTAGAGACCATGCGAACCAGATTGGGCAAATTCGCCATTTATCGCAACACTGCGTGACAAAACTATCGGTAGAGCGGAAAATGCCATGGAAACGTAAGAAAAAAAAAAAGTGTCTGATGGAAACACCTCTGGTGGGGAAAGGCTTTTAATGCAGATTTGATCACATTTGTATGAATATCTGTTGCAAATTAGATAGAAACCTAGCGATGAAGTATTTTGCCCCCTCATCCTGAGGTTAATAATTTTCACAGCAAGGCTTGAATTCAAATACACAAGCTCTTTGAGACAACAGTTTCAGCATATACAATAGGTGAGAAACCATGTAATTCTCTCAAGGATGTATTAAGTAAAAATATTTATTCTTAAAACAAAATTACAATTAAGGGAGAGATACAGTAAAGACACTTCTCTCATCACATAGCATCTGGATGTGAGAAAATTACAGATCATCTGGCTTTTAACACAATTGAAACTCCCAAGATCAGAGTGGGAGTGGATGGGCATTACATATTGTGCTGGAAACAGAACATAGTCCTTCACAATGTACTTGTGAGTAGTCCCTTAAGTAAAACTAAATAAAAAAATAACTGACAGGACTGCAAGCTACACTACGGCTAAAATGCAGACTGAGCATTCCCACACACTCACCTTGACAATCTCACATACAGCTAATTTTAGTTACCACCAAGCACTTCAGAATCGTAAAAATAATTCCTTAAAAACAAAACTAAAGATAAAACAGACAAAGTATACCTGTGAAACTCCCATGACAGTTTCCAGACAAGACATATACACTACAAGCACACAGACATGGACAAGGACACAAAAAGTTTCATCTGACCTCCTACCAACCTTGTGGAGGCCGGCCATGTTTGAGTTCAGTTCAAGCCCGCTTGATTGGTCGACATGGAGAAAAATCCATAATCAAGGTACAACCTTCTCACAAGTCCTGGAAACATGGATGTTTCAGAACATGTCTAAGGAGGTTCTTTTGAAGTCCACCTTGAGGGAATTGATGATAATAGTCCAGAACAAAGCCCCCGTTACAGTCAATGGCTGCATTCACACAGGCAACCCAATTTGGAGCTTTGTTCCACTAATTAATTGGTCTTTTGACCAATCACATCATATCTATTCAAAGCTTATCTGATTGGTCAAAAGACTAATTAGTGAAAAAAATATATATCTAAATGTTGCCAATGTGGCTGTTACTAGGAGTTGGTGAGAAGAGGATAAGTGGAGTGTTCAGTAGAGGGCTTCATTGTTGCTGCTTCGTGGCCTCTTGATCTTCTCTATGTTTTTCAGGATCATGTCATGTAATGTCACCTGCAAGCAGATGGGGGTTTGGTTATTACGGTAAACAAATATCTGCACCAGAACATGACAGGCTAACAACAAAGTTGATACAACTTGGTTGAACAGAGCCAGAACAGTGTGCATGTATTTCTCACATATTGATTCCTCAGCTCTGACACAATGATCTTGAGGCTGATGTATTCCTTCTCGTCTATTTCAGTCACCGTGCGCTGGTAGTCCTCCTGCAGACAGATGGATGGTCAACAACGAGAGGACTCAGGGCAGCAGATTGGATGTGGATGTAAACAGTATGCAGTTAACACTTACCACATGAGGGTACTTTGTAATTTTTGAGACTAGCTTCGCTCTGGTGATGTAATACCTGTTGAAAACAAATGTTTGAGACAGTCCAAGGAACCGCTGTAGATTCATAAGGGATTTTTGTGAAGTAAATAAAAACACAAGGTAGTGTATACTGTGGCATACCTGGAAATTTGGTCCAGGTAAGAGGCTGCCTCTCCTTCCACAGTCCTGAGCTCAGCAACAGTTTCCTCCTGTAAACAGAAACAACAAGGCCAGCATCATCTGACAGAAAGGCAAAAGACTGCAAGTACTGCCCCCTAGTGTTGGAGATTTGTTCATGTTTGGAAAAGTAGACCAGAAGCTAGACATGTGAATGTCTCTGCACTCATACTGATGGGAAAGTATAATACCTGGATGGATACACCAAAGTTGTTACCATCCTCTATTCTGGGGATTAAGAGCTGGACCCACATTTTGACCTGAGAGTGAGAGACATACAGATGAGACAGTCATTTCTTAACAGTAGATCTCCACTAAGCAATTCAGAGTGGGAGAGCCCTCAAAAAGCAATAAAATAAATCCCTCAAAGAAAAATGGCTGTGTTTGTGGGTACATACTGTGTTGCATTTCTCTATGAGGGTTCTTATTTCTGGCTTGACTCTTTCGATCAGGTCCACCAGCTGGCCGTTGCTCTTTATCATCCCCCCTGGCATGGCAAACACCTTGGGGCCATCTAGAGATGTGGGATTGAGAGGTCAAACATCCAAGCAGCTTCTAGCTAATATAGAATACTGCAAATCAGTCAAGTGTAGTCTACTCTTCTATCAAGAAATGTATTGAAGATGAATGGTTCTGGCATAAGTCGGCATTGACAGACATTAAGAGATATCAACAAGCGTATTTACAGTACAGCAATGCCATCAGACTTACGATGCAAGTATTAAATGGCATGACAACAGGCAGTAGGGTTTACCTTGACAGTTATCATCATCTAGTCCATCTTCCATTTTCCGTTTTCTGGAATTTTGCTATAAACATTAACCTCGGGTTAACATAGGCATTACTTCTGTTACAGGTAGGTCTCCCTAGATCAAAGGGGTTCCACATTTTTCTACCTCGAACAGTAATGGTCAAGAGCTTTGAGCACAGTGACCTGCTGAGAGTCAATGAACCATTCTGTTTATGTCTCATTAACATTCTTTCACAGTGTTATGTTAAAGTGAGTGAGAGACTACTGGTGTCCACTTTGTTCAGGGTAGACTCTTTTCAGATGTGGAACATACCCTTGTAATCAGACTAATGAAGTTGTTATGCAGCGCCAATATAAACAAATGGTTGCTAACTGTGGTTGCAGGTCTTTGTTCCAGCCAAGCAGTAACACACCTGATTCTACTTTTCATAGTCTTCAATCAAGATCTGATTTGCTAAATCAGGTGTTATCTGTAACCATGGGGGCGGCAGGTAGTCTAGTGGTTAGAGCATTGGACCACTAACCAAAAGGTTGCTAGATTGAATCCTTGAGATGACAAGGTAAAAATCTGTCATTTTGCCCCTGAACAAGGCAGTTAACCCACTAGGCTGCCATTGTAAGAAAAATAAATCTTATTTAACTGACTTGCCTAGTTAAATAAAAAAATTCAACATGTAATTGACTAAATCATGTTTGGTATTGAATGTATACACTTTCATGATACTGATTTGATGCAAATGAGAATCCATGAACTTACCACATCTACTCCATCATGGCTATTGTTGAGAATGATTGGGTCTGGTACTTTGATGTTTATCTCTGAGTGGATCTCTTTCAGGTCTGCGACATTCAGAATGGGCTCCTGGAAAGGATGAAGAAATCAAATCAAAGTATTTGTCACATGCGTCGTAAACAACAGGTGTGGACTAACAGTGAAATGCTTACGGGCCCTTCCCAAAAATGCAGAGAGAAATTGAAAAATAATATCGCGTGGAATAATTACACAATGAATAATGATAACTTGGCTATACTAACTCGATGTGCAGGGGTACAAGGTAATTGAGGTAGATATGTACATATGTTGGGGTAAAGTGACTAGGCAACAAGATAGATAATAAACAGTAGCATGTGATGAGTCAAAAGAGTACAAAAGGTTCAATGCATATAGTCCAGGTAGCTATTTGGTTAACTATTTAACAATCGTATGGCTTGGTGGTAGAATCTGTTCAGGGTCCTGTTGGTTCCAGACTTGGTGCATTGGTATCGCTTGCCATGCAGTAGCTGAGAGAACAGTCTGACTTGGGTGGCTGGAGTACTTGACAATTTTTAGGGCCTTCCTCTGACACCGCCTGGTATCGAGGCACTGAAAGGTAGTGCGTACGACCCAGTGCTTGCGGTCGGATGCCAAGCCGTTGCCATACCAAGCAGTGAAGCAGCCAGCCAATATGCTCTCAATAGTGCAGCAGTAGAACTTTGAGTATCAGAGGGTCCATGCCAAATATTTTCAGCCTCCTAAATGGGGAAGAGGAGTTGTCATGCCTTCCTCACAAATGTGTTGGCGTGTGGAGTAGAGCTGGGTGATATGGACAAAAATCCATAGCACAATAAATTGCCTGAATTGATGCAATAACGATAAATTATAACAATGTGCACTACAGATTATTTTTTTTATTATCTACTACTGGTTTGATGTTTGTAGCCATCAACTGTCCCATTAACAATCACCCATATTAGCAAATGTATCTAACTTAAAATTTCTCTAGTATAGGCTACTTATTGTAATGATTGATATCAGCAAAATTCTTGTGATTGGTGTTGATAATTTTCAGTTTATTGTCCCAGCTCTAGTGTGGACCATGTTAATTAGTGATATGGACACAGGAACTTCAGGCTCTCAACCCGCTACATACACTACAGCCACGTCGATGGAGGCGTGCTCGGCCCTCCTTTCATGTAGTCCATGATCAGCTCCTTTGCCTTGCTGATGAGGGAGAGGTTGTTGTCCTGGCACCACACATCCAGGACAACAAGGGTGGTGCCAGGACAACGCATCACAGCTGACAACACATCATGTCAGCTGTGACAGTACTTAAGGGCCTCTGGATTAACCTAGATTCTATTTTGACAAAGAAATGTACAACAATACAATCCCTGTTAATAGAATATGAATTACCTTCAGAAAGCTGTCAAGTTCCAGCAACTTTTTGGGGAAAAAGTCTGCAACCAGGTTTTCAGCCTAGTAAAGAACAAAGTTTTTTTTAATGAATGGTCACGTGTGCACCAGCATCAGTATATACATGATGCCTCCTAACAGTTATTTGTGGTTGTTGGTCAAATTTCTGAAATAGAAGACTAGGACCATCAAAAAACTAAAATAAGAACATGTTGACATAATATTGATACTCACCTCACCCGTGATCCGCTCTCTGAAGGCGTCAACCTATGAGAAAATAATAATAATAACTTTTCGAACACATCTTATGACATGTGATGATAAAGAAAAAGCACGTTGAATGACAGTCCAATAACACCACGTGCCATTTGATGGAAGCAGCTGTTCTTACCACCCGTTTTTTTTTTCGTTTTTCCGTGTCTTTATCTGTAGCTTGCAGGCGACCTATCTAGTTAATTCTGTACATATGCTAATGTTATCGCTCTCCCCAAGAACTGGTAGTGTTATAGCAGATGAAGTGGGAAATATTTAGTTACTAAACGTACTAGCTAAGTTTCTGCAGAAAAAGACAGCCCTCGTGCGTGGTGCGGGATACTGTACACAAACAAACAAATCGATACTGTCAGGTCTCAACAGGATAGATAAACAAACACCACTTGACTGAGCTCAGATTCTCTAATAAAACATTCATAGATGCTAATAATATGATGCTAATAACGTAGCTAGCTACTATAAGCAATGAGCAAAATGTAGCTAACCTCCCTAGCTAGGCCTGGCAAGCATTCTCAATTATTCCATTTCTGCGTCAAAGTAATTGTGAAAACATTACCTTTGTTTTGAGGTCATTGTCTACCTTAATGCCCTTTGAAGACATAATTTGAAACAAATCAAATTAGCTGATATAAACAAAACAAAAACGGTTTTAAGTGGGTCGTTGTTGCTTTTGCCGCACACTGCTTCGAAATCAAGTTATGACGTAGAAAAGATGCGACTCGTAAAACAACCACGTGGACCAAAAAAAAAGTATCACTAGCTATTTTTCTCGTGGATTATTTTAAAATACAAGATTATATATTGATTAAAAAAAGTTACGTCCGTGTGTTATATTAACGGTGTGTCCGTGTTTATTTTTGGGCAACATTGATTCAAATATGCGTTTCTGTCACGTGATCATATGGGTGTGTTTACATAGCTGATGATGTAAACAGAAAAGACGCCTCATCCGGATAAGTCACATACCATAAAGGCAGACTATCTGTATTTATCTCGGCAATAGTGATTCATTTTTGTTTTCCTTGATATGTTTTAATTCATAGAAACAAGGAGCAATGGACTTCTACATCAATTTGAAGGTGAATTTCAGGGGGAATGCGAAGAATTTTCTCCTGTCAGGTTCAGAGACGAAGAGTTGGGAGTCAATGGAGGCCATGGTAAGCAATTATAACGACGCTGGTGTTTTCATAGCAGCATTCATCTTGGCATACCTTTACTGAAACTAAAGCTATCAACCATCGATCGTCGGCCGCTTATTTGCTAAATGTTGTATACCTTGTATAAATGATTGATACCCTTTAGTTGAGAACATTGTTCTAGCTATGACAATCCAGTATTGAACAATTTAGGGCCTAATGTTAGCTAGTAGTTACAGTAGCTAGCGATCTAAACGAACAGAATATCAGTACTACAACAACATCCCAGTCGCAACAACATAATATCGATCAATGCTAAAATAAGAGGCGCTGCTATTTATAAAAGTGTATATATTACAATAGGCCTTCATTTTTCTGAAGATACATTAGACATTAATTTGTTGCCTGCCCTGCAGAGGGCATCCACGTAGATGAGTAAACATTTTTATTTCACCTTTATTTAACCAGGTAGTTGAGAACAAGTTCTCATTTGCAACTGCGACCTGGCCAAGATAAAGCAAAGCAGTTCGACACATACAACAACACGGGATTACACACGGAATAAACAAACATACAATCAGTAGTAATACAGTAGAAAAATCTATGTACAGTATGTGCAAATGAGGTAGGATAAGAGAGGCAAGGCAATAAATAGGCCATGGTGGCGAAGTAATTACAATATAGCAATTAAACACTGGAATGGTAGAATGTGCAGAAGATGAATGTGCAAGTGGAGATACTGGGGTGCAAAGGAGCAAAATAAATAAATACTGTATGGGGATGAGGTTGATTGGATGGGCTATGTACAGGTGCAGTGATCTGTGAGCTGCTCTGACAGCTGGTGCTTAAAGCTAGTGAGGGAGGTAAGTCTCCAGCTTTAGTGCATTTTTGTTGTTGTTGCAGTTCATTCCATATGACATATGACATGTCAATGGTAACAACAACAGTAAGGAAGACCAGTGACATTCTTGATAGGAGCGCTTTAATCCGTGGCTGTCAAAATAGACTACAAGCAGAACCTATCTACTCATGGACAATCTGACTAACGTTTGTGGCTGCTTTGCGTGATGTATTGTTGTCTCTACCTTTTTGCCCTTTGTGCTGTTGTCTGTGCCCAATCATGTTTGTACTGTTTTATGCTGCTACCATGTTGTCATGTTGTGTTGCTACCATGCTATGTTGTCATGTGTTGCTGACATGCTATGTTGTCTTAGGTCTCTCTTTATGTAGTGTTGTGTTGTCTCGTCGTGATGTGATGTGTGTTTTGTCCTATATTTTAAAATAAAACAATTAAATAATCCCAGCCCCATCCCCGCAGGAGTCCTTTTGGTAGGCCATCATTGTAAATAATAATTTGTTCTTAACTGACTTGCCTAGTTAAATAAAGGTAAAAAAAATAAAATGCCCCATTATCATCTATTATTCAGTTGCATCATTTTTGGATTAATTCATATTTACCCCAGTGACACTTTATTGACAACAGTCAGGCTATTGAGATGGATGGCTACACTGCATGCTACAGTTAATGTTGCTAGTTCTCTGTGGTTCTCATTTCCTTTTCATAAATACAATAATATAACATATTACTCGCCTATGATAGCTTGGTTCGTGTTAGTACTGTACTCTATTTGACGTCAGTATGTGGAGGGTATTGATTTGAGGGCGAGTCTGGCTTATGACACTTGAGGCTTCTGTCTCTCACACCAGGGTTTAACAGCCCAGCCATATGATGTCAAAATAAACATTTTAGCCAAGCCTCCTCCTCTGACAACATCCCCTTATGCCAAGATGTCACTTTCCAAAGCAAGGCAATAAAATATCTTGCAGTGGGCTGAATTCGCTCTCTTCCCACAGTAAAATGGGAAATCTTAATTTCAGTGAGTGCAAGGTGAATGGTGGATGCCAGTTGTTGGTTTTCCAATAAGGAGAGCTTATGAGACTGTTTTCCTCTGAATCTCCTGGCAGCAGCAAGCTCAGACTCCATTGTCACTCCACTGTCCAGTCACCAGTGACGGAGTTCATCCTCATTGAAATTGCCATTGTGTCTCCATGTTGCCATGGCATTGCCTTCAAGGAGATCAGTCAATTTTCCTTTCAGGCATCATATGCTACATCATAGCCCTGATTGTTCATTCAATTAGCAAATATGGGATACTACGGCATAGCATAAATATAACCGTGATAACATGATTGCTTTTTGGCTCTCCTTGAAATGATCACTTTTATGTCATTTGGAGGCGCCTGTCCTTTGTTTGAGAAACAGCTTGGTAAGTCATGTAATACACTGGTTGGTTTATAGATTGTGTCTTTTGTCTACAGGTGAAAAGGTCCTTTGGCCTGTGTAATCTACAGGTTACTTATTTTGATGAGGAGAATGAGGAGGTGAGTGAGAGCAAAGAATTACAGCAATGTTAATTTGTTGGGAATGGTAATATAATGCTATTACAATGTTGTTGCAATACCTTTCCATTTTGTGTTTCAGGTATCCATAAACAGCCAAAGTGAGTAGTAAAGCACCAAACATAATATTGTGTTATGTTTTGTATCAAACATAATATTAGTTGTTCAATGTAACATGTCCAATAATTATATTTTTCCTCTTCTAGTGGAGTATGAGGAGGCATTAAAGGTAGGTGGTAACTTAAATCTGACTCCTGTCCCTGCTTAGGCCTTATGATGACAAAAGGTTCAAGTGAAGTGGAACTGTTACCTGAGGCAGGATCCAAAATACGCCTTCAAGTAACAAAGCAATAGATTAACCATCATTACTCTGTTTATTTCATCAGAGTGCATCCAGGCAAGGGAACCGGCTGCACATGAATGTGTATGAGACCAGGGGTCAGCCCACGCGTGTGCCGGCCAAGGCCAGTGGAGGGGAGCCCAAGAGAGGGTTCCGTCCCCCACAGCACTGCCCAACCCTGGCTCAGGTGGTGAGCCGGAAGGTCCAGGCTGCTGTCCCCGAACAGGGCATGGTAAGGACAGAGCTATAGATATACACACTGCTGTATACTTCCTACCTAATAGTGCTGAGCGATTAACCAACATTTTGGTTATGTTTCGGTTTTTAAACAACTAATTGACCGATGTTGGTTAAATTATAGGGACTGAGTGGTGCAGCGGGCCAAGGCACAGCCTCGCAGTGCTAGAGGTGTTACTACAGACCCAGGTTCGATCCCGGGCTGTATCACAACTGGCCGTGATCGTGAGTCCCATAGGGCGGCGCACAATTGGCCCAGTGTCGTCCCGGTTAGGGGAGGGTTTGGCTGGGGTAGGCCGTCATTGTAATATAAGAATTTGTTCTTAACTGACTTTCCTAGTTAAATAAAGGTACAAAAAAAAAAGGTTATATATATTTATTTGAATTCCATTTCATTCGTTTGCGCACTTCCATTTCGCTCAATGCGCACATCTCAGTTTCTCTAGAGATAAATTAAATCCAGCCTGAACTGTGTGATGTAGAAGGGAGTTGAAGATTCCGAATGGCCCATATTCGACATAATTTAGCGCATACAATGTGGTAATGAACTACAATGACCATAATCCATTGCGTGGGGTGATATAGAGAGCAACTGTTGCTTCGTGAGGTACCTCTGCCAGAAAATACACAATCTATTTAGCAGTCATAAAAGTATGCCTTATTTACTTTCAAGAACTACATTTTTAGATTTTGTCAGACTGCATAGGCAGCAGCTCTATAGAGAAGAGATGACTTGAAATAATAAAGTAATCAAATAAAACAAATGTAATATACACAACAACTGAAATATTTTATTAAAGTTCAGTGAATAAATGATGGTTGATAAGCAGTAATGGGCAGTCACTACCTTCATGGGATTTTTATGAATTGCTTTAGTCTGTGTTACAGCATTCAACCCACATAATGCATAGTGTATTTAATGTTGTTTTTATAATCTAATCGACCTCGGAAGTACTTATTGCTCAGCACTATTACTTTATAAAGCGAATTCTTTCAAATTGAATGAGCTTTTGTGTCATTAGGTAATCATTTAATACAAGTAAAGACCAAACTTAAATCATTGTGTCCTAAAATAAATATGACTTAATTGTCTGATTTCTCACCAATGTGTTTCTACTTTGGTTTCCAAGGTGATCATGAAAGAACTAAAGGGGACCAAAGAGGAAGATAAGACGCCTCCAGCATGGTTTACATCTTACATGGAGAAGGTGAGGAGGTGATTTGGAAATTACTGCGGTTTTATCTTCAATGAATGTACTATTTAGAATCATACCACTTAACCTTGACATTATATGGTTGTATGTGTATATTTTTATAGATTGAAATTAAACTCACTAGCTAACCAGTAACCCAAACTCTTGTCATCCAGTTCAAAGACCAAGTAGTGAGGGAGGCAGTGGAGAAGATCTGTCGGGAGTTCTCGGGCCAGTGCTGCATCCACAAGCCCATTGGGGCTGAGGCCCAGATCCCTGAGGTGACCTCCTCCACCCTGCCTGGGGGTCCTAGTTCCACACCTGCCTGCAGCAGCTGCCGGGGCCAGACCGCTGGGGGAGGATACCAGTGCAGGTGAGAAGGGGAGGAGGAGAAGAGAAGTGGCTCAGAGAGAGACTAGGGAGGACATTGACAAATGTGAATTAGTTCAAATGTGAGTAAAGGTAAATAAACACTAATGTAATCAGATATTTCTTACATGTTTTTGTAAATAGCCTACTCCCACTTACTTTTAATTTAGTGCCTCCAACATACATTGTGTTGCTCCAAAACAAACAAATTCCTTCGATCAGTTGTCATTTCCATTTCTTCAGTATGCGAAACCTAAGAAGATCAGTTTAAAATAATCAGAAGGCCCTTTGTTTGGTGTGCCGCTCCCTGAATGTCTGGTGTCTTTTTCCCAGTGTGTGTACGTCCTGCACACTGTGTGAGCCCTGCAGCTTCTCCCACGACCCCAGCCACAACCTGGTGAGAGCCAGAACACCCCTCTCCATCCCTGAGCACGGCTCACCAGCCCCAGACCACAGCAGGTAAGACCAGGGTTAGAAAATATTACATATTGTAACAGTTACATATGTTCCGTTTTTGGAACCTCATTTAATGCTTATGGGGTGCCAATGTTAATTAATTCTTGTTTTTGGGGCTGCTACGGTTTGATATGAGAAATTACTCTCCATTTTGGTGGTTGTTTTGTATTTGTAATTTTCAATCCTACAATGATCATTGTCATCAGAAAGTTGTCAGAACTGTATCTGTCCTATGATGGCCAATCAGAAACCCTTGCACTCTTCCCTTCCCTACCTCGTCCCCAGGTTCTACCGGCGAGGGGACCGGAGCTTCCGGAAGGCGGAGAAGCAGCGTCTGAAGGCTGAGAAGCGTCAGCTGAAGGCGGAGGTAAAGGAGATCAGGAAGCAGCTGAAGATGGAAAGGAGGGGCCTGCAGTGGAGTGCCGCCGGAGACGGGAGCTCCTCCCCCGTCCTGCTCCAACCCAGGGCCACCCAGGCCAACAGCCCGGAGTATGTCTTAAAGGGACAGTTCACCAAAATTAGATGAAAGTAGATACTGCTTGCAAGGCTTGGTATTCAGTATATCTTGAGGTCAAATCAGTGAGAGGCACAGGTCTTGTCTCTAGTTAGACTGCTGTCAAATGGAGGGAAAGGACAGAGGGAGTTGTGCTTTGGAGAGAGATGTTTAATAGTGTATTTTGGGGCTTTGACCCGCAGGCGTCCCAAGCGGCCATGCCCTCTGGTGGTGCCAGCCATGACGGCCCTGTTTCTGGACGAGAACCTGCCTGATGGGACTCGTCTTCGCCCGGGCACCAGGTTCATCAAGTACTGGAAGATGAGAAACACTGGCAGCGTGAGCTGGAGCTCTGAAACCAAGGTACTATTATGGGCTGAGGATGCACCTGGGATATGCACATTATCTGAGGTTACCATTGACAGCCACAGTAATCTTAGCAGAAAGAGAGGACACGACGATGAGAGTTAGACTGTCAATGTTATGTCCCCCCCCCTCTACCCCCATCTCCTTCTCAGCTGAAGTTCATGTGGGGGAATCTGGCGGTGGCGTCGGGTGACCGCTGGCGTGAGGTGGCTGTGCCTTTCCTGCATCCAGGTCAGGTGGGCGTAGTAAGCGTGGCCCTATGCGCCCCGGCCCTAGAAGGCTCATACACCTCCCACTGGCGTCTGGCACACAGTGGGGAGCAGTTTGGCCCTCGCGTCTGGTGCAGCATTGTGGTGGACCCCTTGGCCCCTGCAGCCATGATGGCAGATGGCGTGCTGGTGTCGCCCTGCGTCACCCCACAGGCAAGTCCACCCACCCTCTTGACTTTGGTTCTCAGTGGCCAGTCCCAAACTGCTATACAATGCTGTAGTTCTCTGGAAAAGATGGTAGTAATCTCAGTTAAGTGTGTATTCTGTCTGGGTAACATTTGTTTTGATCTGCTGGTGCTCTACAGGGGAAGAACACCCTCTCCACAGATAAGGGTGGGAAGTCTTGTGCTGCAGCCTCTAGGGATCAAGCACTCATGTCAGTGGACCAAGGCGAACGAGAATACTACATTCCCTCTGTGGACCTGCTCACAGCCCAGGACTTACTCTCCTTTGAGCTGCTGGACATCAACATTGTTCAGGAACTAGAGAGCGTGCCCAACAACACCCCGGCAGGTAAGCCTTCCATTGCTATTCACATGCTAAATCTGCAGGGTGTTCTTAATCAGTTGACTGCACTTAGGGTCTCCCCGTCTCTTTTTCTGAATTTCTATCTCATTCTCTCTCTTCCACACAGATATGACCCCGTGCATATCCCCTTTGCCCCATGACGGTCCCCTGCAGGAGAAGCCCACCCTGCGGTTGATCCAGGAGGAAGCAGAGGCCCATCAGGCCCAGGGAGTCACAAGCATCCAGCCATCTCAGGGCCTGGTGCCAGGGGCGGAGGGGGGCCGGGTTCCAGCCCAGGAGGAGGGAGAGGAGGATATGAGCGGGACTCAGTTTGTGTGTGAGACGGTGATGCGCTCGCTCACACTGGAGGAGGCCCCAGACCACACACCCCTGCGTGGGAACTGCCCCGGCAAAGGTGATTTTTATTAATTAGTTCCATATGAAGCCTATGTTAATACCAGATTAAGGGCCATAACATTGTGTAACCAAAATTCCTTTCCCTGATCTTCACAGTGGTCCGCCCAGCAGCCCAAGGGGGCTCCGCCTCCTCTTCTCTTAAAGGGAAAGGTGTTGAGAAGCGTTTGGAGGTGAGGTCGGAGAAAACCCGGGACATATCCCCCGTGGCCCCAGCCCTAGCACCACCCCAGCTGGCTATACCAGAGCTGATGATGCCAGGTGATTGGCCCAACTTATCCACCTGTTTTCAATTAGTTGATTGGTTGATAAATACCACTTGAGCTCAAATCTGGGCCCTGTTGTCCGGTAAAAAACAACAATTAAATAGTTTGACTGTTTGCAGATGAGGGACTGGAGTCAGACATCGAGAGCATCTGCATGGACGCCAGAGGGGACAAAGACAAGGGCGAAGATAAAGGAGAGTTGACAGAGGGGAACAGGGGAGCCCGCAGCCGTTCCTCCTCGGCCTCATCCGAGGATTACATCATCATCCTCCCTGACTGCTTCGACACCAGCCGCCCGCTGGGAGAATCCATGTACAGCTCCGCCCTCTCCCAGCCTGGAGATGCCCCCGACACGCCCACAGACCCTGACAGCCAGGGCCGTACCACTCCCGAGGGGGAGCAAGATGAAGCAGAAGAGACCGTTTCAGGCTCCAGCAGCGCCAACGATATGCTGTGCACCTCCCAGACTTTGGACGCCGTGCCCCTAACCCCTGTGGTGGTGGCACCCCCTCGGCTCAACTCAGCTCTTACACCCAGGTGAGAAACCTTGGGCCAGCAGTGCTTGGAAATAGGTTTACAGTGCTATTACACATTTTGACAGTGCTAAATTGCTGAGATGTTCCAAAATGTAGACGTATATTGTTGGTGTTGTCTTCAGCCTAGACAGCAATGATCAGACCGAGGCAGCAGCAGAGTCCCTGGACAGGACTGAGGTCTACCAGCAGGGAAAGTCAGATGATGGTAAGGAACACACACGGTCACATACTGAACAGTAGTTCCAGCAACTAAAGGAAACAAAGTGTTTTTGCTCGTCACATGAAGGCAGTTGGGCCTAACTGACGACAATGCCCTAACAGTAATAATGTTTTCTGCTTGCTGCAGTGCCTTCTTGCTGTCTGATCATTCAGCGGTAATATTGAATGTACAATGTCTGCTTGGTTCTAACAAACACAAGTACTAAGCACTAGATCAATGACTATGGAGGAGAGGTCTGCTTGGAGTCATTCTTGTCAAAGAGCACCTTCTATACACTCTCCTCTAGAGCTCTACAACTTATCCATATGAGCATATCGGTATATCCTTATCCCAGAACATAACCAACCAGTCATCTCTGTGGTTGTGTCTGAAAGGTTCCAAGCACCCAGACAGCCAACCAGACAGCCCATCTGCTTCTGGTGACTCAGAAGACAACTCTGAAGACCCTAGGTGGGACCCTGATGTGCAACTCAGTCAGTTCAGATGCTAATATTTTCCGAGATCTCTTGTTAAAGAGATTGTTAAAGTGGAACTTCAATTTAATGATGTTAGTGTTAGCTAACCAGAAACAAAATGGTGTCAGTAAGACTCAATCCCTGGCCCTCTCTGTCTGTCTTGTTCCTTCTAGGCACCCAGGCATCACTGGAGGCCTGGTGAAAGGAGCCCTGTCTGTCGCAGCATCCGCCTACAAGGCTCTGTTCACTGGGCAGCCTGGCCCAGTGCAGGTCAGTCCTCCATTCACTTCCTACAGTGCTGTTAATGATGGCATTCACGGTCATCCTTTTTGCAATCTCAGAAGATTTCTATATCATATTAACATGGTGGTTGAGACATCGAACTGGAATGCCACCACCGTACGGCTACTTTAGCATGTCATTACTGACTATCAGAGTCAAGTTAGTATCTAGGTGTATTTTAAACCCTATGCTGTCCTTCCTGCAGCCCCCAGTGGATGGAGCCACCCAGGACACCATGATGGGGGTGTTGGTGGAGATGGGCTTTGGTGACCGGCCGCTCAACCAGCGGCTGCTGAAGAAACACAACTACAACCTGCTGGACGTGGTCAATGAACTGGTCCAGATGACCGACAATGACTGGTACTCCACCCGCTACTGAGGAGAGAGGGAGGAGGAGGAGCTGGGGTGGTGTCATGGGTGTAACCTCTGCTGCCTTGACCTCTTGTCTCTTCTTCCTCTCTTAGATTTGGCCCAAGTTGACAGGAGATATCCTGGTTATGACCTAAAGAGACATTCCCACGGACTTTGGGATATTTAGACTATCAAATAGCTACTGTATGTATGTATGTTTGTAGATTAATTTAACATGTCTGTTTCTGGTTGTTAGCTTTTGCATAGGAAAGGGGGAGACTGAAGGGGGGTGGATGAGGTGGGCTACTCTTTCCAGGAGAACACCTTCATTGCTGTGTTAACAAATGGCAAACATATCACAAGTTGCTATCGCGGAGCCATTCCTGTTAAACAGTATACTCACCCTTGAAGTCATTGATTGGAATACAGGCTGAATATGCAGCCATAGACCAGGTATATTCAACAAGCGTTACAGTATGTGTACGTTTAGCTGAAGGGGTGATGGGTGTACTATTTATCACAGAGCCAGAACCATATAGGTCTTACCAAATGATAAGCTGTGGCAATAGTCAACATTGTATGATGTTAATCAACTTCATAGAGTGTTTGCATAGTGGACACGTCAGGTCCTCGTTCCAAGCATGAATGACTGTCAGTGTTGGAGAATGCTATGCTTCTTTCAGATCACAGCAATTAAACACACACACACCCACATGCTTAAACCTTTCTCAGCTTAACTGTTCAAAGTATCAGCATACTGTAGACATATGATGTGTATCTTATTGATTGAAGATCATCATTCCCCTACTTTCTGTGATGTCGTGCCATGGCTGACAACATGCTATGGATATTTGTGCGTAATGATGTACACAAGAAATATTTTTGAAATGAGGACCATTACATTGATGGTCCATTTAGTTCCATTTTGAGAGGGTAATTTAATCACCAATCTTAACTAGGAGTATATTTGGGTTTAAAAATAATCATGTAAATATAATATAAAAATGTTTTTTTTTTTTTGCACATGGAAGACAAATATTGATGCAAACCCAAAAGACTAGCTGCTCAAGAAGTGAAGGACGTTATCATTTTTAAGATCCTGTTGAAGGGATTTTATTTATCAAGAAATGAATTAACCTCCTTTACAAAATGTCTTCAATCTGCTCAATATTGTCCTCAGAGGGAGGGGGGTTATTTTCAGAACCATACAGGGGGCCTGGTGATCATGATATATCAAAAGCATTGACTCGTTCCACTTGGTATCATTCTTTAAACTTGGTATCATTTTTTCCACTTAGTATCATTCTTTTAAAAAATGTACGTCAAGTTCTTTCAAAACTGAAATCAAGCAGTATGTAACAAGTTTGAAATACTTATTTTTTTTCCAATATGGAAATGCTAACGTGTTAGGAGGTAATCTTAGGAGGTAATCTTAGGAGGTAATCTTAGTTAAAATATTTTTGGTTTTAGACTTGATTGCTTGAGGGCTGTTTTGGAAATGTTAAGGAAGATTTGCCTATGTTCTTCTGGTTGAAGCTTGTTCATGTCATTGTGCTTGAATTCCCACTGTTCTAATATGTTTATATTTGAAGAAAAGATACTGGAAGGTTTTGCTTAAGTCTTGTACACTATGGGGAACATGACAGGGTTGTGAGCATTGTGAAAAATAATTAGTTGCCAGTCATATAACGTAGCAAATTGATATTGGTAAAAATCATTAGTACAAAAACCCTTTGAATCGACCCTATTTTGGTATAGTGTAGTCTTAATGGTTCTTAGGGTTTGTCTTACCAAAGGATGTGTCTGCTAAATGACTAAAATGTACAGTCCTACCAGGTGATGGTATCTGATTTATTACCACTTATGAGTCAACTGTCAAGGAGAAACTGAATTCAAGGACAATAAGGATTGTGGTCTTTTGAATTAAAATTAAAGTAAGCTTTTCCCACATATGTCAGAAATTATGGCAGGTTAATGGAGATCAGAAACCGTGTGATTCATACATTTCTCCATACATGTACTTGAAACATTCATACCTTCCATATATGGGCAGGATATTTTCATAGAGGATGAAGAATAAGAACTCCAAAAAGTTTTGGGGGAGGGATAATGTGCAGTTTGTCTGAACTCTTTCTGTGTTGCACTTAAGACTTGCCTGGAACCTTGACATTGAATTGCATTGCATTCTAGGTCGGGCAGAATTTAGCATATGAATCAGGAAAAGTTTATACTCACGACCTCTACAAGCCAGAATGTTGAATAAAATTATATTTTAATGTACTTTACCGGCATGCACACATGATAAAAATATATGCATTACTTGCCGAGCTCGTGCACGTGTTTACATGGTTTTGCGCACGCTTCAGGTGATAGAAATCTGAATGTAATTCTACTTTCCTGTGGATATTGTCTCACATTCCTTCCACCAAAAGGACCAACCACACAGACAACCGGTAAAGTACGTAAAAACTATTTTATTCAACATTTTGGCTTGTAGAGATTCAAACGCTCATTTCTGCATACCTAGAATTCAATGTTGGGTTTCCAAGCAATTAAAATACATAGGCTACCTGTGATGTACAAATATCTGTCTCTAATAAAAGTCACTACACTTAATGTCACTTATTTGAATAAGGCTAAATAAAACATTTAAAATGCTCACATACACAACCAGGAATCAATGTATTTATTTGACTTTGTTTAAAAAAAAACATTGAGTAGGCAACCTGCACTATGCAGATATATATTTTCTGGTTGCTAACATTTATCTAATTTCAGTTTGTGACTAAACGAGCAAGTGCAGTGTAAAAAGAATTGTACCATCTAAACCACTTAAATATGTTCTATAACCAAAAATATTGTATTTTCAGCTGTTTGAAGCTGGTGTACAAAACAAAGTAAAAGACTCAAATAAAACAATCACGGGAAGCATAAAAATAAAACACATCTACCGCTTCTTAGATTTCTTTCAATGAAAATTACAGATCTAGAACTCATCTTTCTATGTGAATTTGGTCGTGTTCCCCAAAAAGCTACATATAGCGGCTTTAATTATTTCCTGTGGGTGGCAGCAAAATTACGCTGCGTCATCATCATCTGGATAGGAAATTGCGCCACTGCTCAGTGAGTATGTGACCAACATAAGAAGAATATTAGACAATTTTTCACGACTGCTGTGAGGCATATGGTGTGGAGTTAAATTACAGATAATCTTGACGACGGCACCGTCTTTATAAATCGTAACACTCCAAAAACAAGGCAAGTAAACACAGTGCAACAAGTTGTTTTCTTCAGGGGTGGCAGAGAAACGAAACTCATCACAAGACTTGTATGCGGAGTGTTGTAAATGCGTAGTCAAATTTCTGTTTAGAATAAAACTAACGTTCGCCATCGGTTATTTGCTAAATTGTAGAATGAATTCACTGAAGGTGTTGGCTGATGTATGGACAAAGCCGACTTCGATCTAATTGGTTCGGTGTCTGCGAAGATAATGAAACATCGTATAATTGTATGCATTTAAGATCATCTCCATTGTGAAATACACCAAGATAGCAAAGCACATACATACACAGAATATAATCCTTTGTCGTCACAAATATCACATAGTAAAGTATCATTATATTGATGTTAAGCAACTAACATTACAGGTAACTTCCAAAGTAAAAGAGGGATACAAAGTATAATGAAAGCAGATGCTTCCACACAGGTGTGGTTCCTGAGTTAATTGAGCAATTAACATCCCATCATGCTTAGGGTCATATAAAAAATCCCCAGTTGCCTATTATTTTGGCTAGAAGAAGAGAGCTCAGTGACTTTGAGGTTAGGTTTGAGGTTATGGTTAGGGAAAATAGGATTTTGAAGGGGAGTCAAATATGTCCCCACAGGTGTGTCAGTAACCTCAACACAATTGAACACTTATGGGAGATTCTGGAACAGTGTCTGATAGTGTTTTCCACCACCATCAACAGAACACCAAATTATGACATTTCTTGTGGAAGAATGGTGTCGCTCCAATAGAGTTCCAGGCACTTGTAGAATCTATGCCAAGGTGCATAGAAGCTGTTCTGGTGATTCGTAGTGGCCTAATGCCCTATTAAGACACCTGCTATTGGCGTTTCCATTATTTTGGCAGTTACCTGTATATATGACTGTCTCTTTAGCAGGCATGGGAGCTGGTTCCAGTCAACCCAGTGAGAATGATGAGCAGTCCATCGTACCCCAGCAGGACAGGAGAAAGACCTCTAACAGGAGACACTCTGAGGAAACACTGGACTGCCCAACCTGCCAGGGTACGGGCCGCATCCCACGAGGCCAGGAGAGCAAATTGGTGGCAGTGATCCCCTGCTCCGATCAGAGGCTGAAACCACGACACACGTAAGACCATGTTGAGATTTACAGCAACAATTGTTTTATTACCTACATGCATCATTTAGAAGGTCTTTTAAGTCTATGGTGTGTAGAGATGTTCAGTGTGTGTGCAAAGTATTATTGCGTTCCGTGAGTGGGCATCTGTATCTAGGTGTGTTTTGTGTATACTGCATGAAAACGCTTGTGGTATGTTAAAATGGCCAATGCAATGAAGACATTTTTCCCCAAAAATAATTTCTGGGTAACAATGAATTAACTTACTGTAATAGATTTCCATTAATAAGCTTTTTAGCTAACTTTCTATAGCAACGTGGTCGTATGCCACGTTCACATGCTAGTCGGAACACCCGACTTGCTGATTTCTTGAACGCAGCACGTGTATAACAACCAGTTAGCAAGTTAGCAGTTGAATGCAGCATGACTGAAGAGAGGAAAACTAGCTGTTATTTGCAGAGGTTTGGAGCTTTTTGTTATTGGTCTACTAACTAGAGGTCGACCAATTTTATGATTTTTCAATTCCGATTATTGGAGGACCAAAAAGGCCAATGCCGATTTAAAAAAATATATATATATACATTTAAAAAATTTATTTGTAATAATGACAATTACAACAACACTGAATGAACACTTATTTTAACTTAATATAATACATCAATAAAATCAATTTTTCCTCAAGTAAATAATGAAACGGGTTCAATTTGGTTTAAATAATGCAAAAACAAAGTGTTGGAAAATAAAGTAAAAGTGCAATATGTGCTATGTAAGAAAGCTAACGTTTAAGTTCCTTGTTCAGAACATGAGAACGTATAAAAGCTGGTGGTTCCTTTTAACATGAGTCTTCAATATTCCCAGGTAAGAAGTTCTGGGTTGTAGTTATTATAGGACTATTTCCCTCTATACCATTTGTATTTCATTAACCTTTGACTATTGAATTGTAGGCACTTTAGTATTGCCAGTGTAACAGTATGGCTTCGTCCCTCTCCTCGCTCGAACCAGCAACACAACGACAACAGCCACCATCGAAGCAGTGTTACCCATGCAGAGCAAGGGGAACAACTACTAGAAGGCTCAGAGCGAGTGACGTTTGAAACGCTATTAGCTCGCGCTAACTAACTAGCCATTTTACTTCGGTTACACCAGCCTCATCTCGGGAGTTGATAGGCTTGAAGTCATAAACAGCGCACAACGAAGAGCTGCTGGCAAAATGCACAAAAGTGCTGTTTGAATGAATGTTTACGCGCCTGCTTCTGCCTACCATTTTTCAGTCAGATACATAGATACTTGTATGCTCAGTCAGATTATATGCAACGCAGGACACGCTAGATAATATCTAGTAATATCATCAGCCATGTGTAGTTAACTAGTGATTATGATTGATTGTTTTTTATAAGATAGGTTTAATGCTAGCTAGCAACTTACCTTGGCTTACTGCATTCGCGCAACAGGCAGTCTCCTTGTGGAGTGCAACAAGAGAGGCAGGTCGTTATTGCATTGGACTAGTTATCTGTAAGGTTGCGAGATTGGATCCCCCGAGCTGATAAGGTGAAAATATGTAATTCTGCCCCTGAACAAGGCAGTTAACCCACCGTTCCTAGGCCGTCATTGAAAATAAGAATGTGTTCTTAACTGACTTGCCTCGTTAAATAAAGGTATTAATTAAAAAATCTGCGCCCAAAAATACCGATTTCCGATTGTTATGAAAACTTGAAATCGGTCCTAATTAATCAGCCATTCTGATTAATCGGTCAACCTCTACTACTAACGGCATGGTGATGTCACCATGGAAATCTAAAACTTCTGGCCATGCAAACCTGCTGATAAGATCCTGTGTAGATTGCATTTTCAACCAGCAAAAAAAAAGCACACTTTTACAGTGTTAATTTCATCAGCTGTTGTACAATATGATATCAAACACACAAACATATTGAGGTGTGTTTGTGTATACTGCATGAAAACGCTTGCGGTATGTTAAAATGGCCAATGCAATGCAGCCATTCTTGCTGTGCTGGGCCTGCGCTGGGCCTTCAATCAATACTCAACTTGTACATATCATGTCCCCCTACAGGAAGTTGTATGTCACTGTGTCAGTGACGCTGTGCCTGCTGGTCAGCTCGCTGGTCCTCTTCTTCTTGTTTCCTCGCAGTGTTATCCTCTCACCTGTGGCTGTCAAGTCTGTCTATGTTTACTTCACCCCGACCACTGTCCAAATGAACATCACGGTGAGACCTCATTGGCCTTATTCATTCATATACCACACAGTCGGTTTCTATCTGGGCTATGCCATAAAAGTATTGGCCTCTTGTCTCTTCCTCTGCATCACTGGAGTGTTTTTGGAGATGAATGTAATAATCGCCTTGTCTCTCTCCCATCACAGAACATCCTGAATATTACCAATGACAACTTCTTTACAGTTCAGGCCTACAACTTGACAGTGCAGGCTCTTTTTGATAAAACGGTTGTGGGCAAGGCTGATATGAAAAATGTCACCACTGTCAAACCACTCACCGACAAAACGGTGAGCACCTGCCCTCATTACCAACTGTTATACTGCAGAGAATGAGATCTGCAGAGATTCTGTAAGCCTCTAAGTATTGTTACTTGACTCACTAACGCTCTTCCTTATTTCCCCTGACAGTTTGCCTTTGAGATTCCTGTCACGCTAGTGGAGGAGGGTCTGAAGTAAGTACAAATTTAACCAAGGTTATACTATGTCTGGTGCTGAATCTTCCATCGAGTCAGTAGTGAGATATAAAGCTACTTTTGTGGCTGTTTGGTTACACAAAGTGCCATGGTAACACACTTATAATATAGTGACGCAGTCCTTTTAATTTAGTTGTGCTGTAAAGTTAAGCTTATTTTGATTGTGGCATGTTGTCATGTGAAAGTAATGTAACTAATTTGCTGTAAATGTGAGAATTGATTTTGTGTGCTCTACAAACAGTTATTCTCTGCCATTTTCTTGGCTAGTTGTTTTGAATAATGTATAAAGACAAAGCAAAACTGGAAATGTGTTTTGTATTTGGAGAAAGTCTGAGGCATGACTGTCAAATGTTTGAACAGATTGATTAAGTATTTGGCTTACAAAAGTACATAAGCATACATAAACTAGCATAACCTGCTTAGCTGGGAGCACTGGCATGTGCAATTCATCTCAATTTCCTCCATGTGTTGCAGGCTAATTGTCACTAGCAGTAGCAATTCCTATTTACAAAATGAAAGTGCCTCTGGACTGAAAGAAGTCAAAAGCATTCCCACTGGGCACACCATGTCATTTCAACGTGGGTACTTGGTTAAAATCTGGCTAACATCTTGATCAATGAGATTACAACCTATATTCACCCACTCAAAAAGACAGCTAAAAGTTAGATGAATTTCCAATGTATTATCACTATGCTTTCAACCATCTAAAAGCACAACCAATGGAAAAACGATCAGATTTTTGGTTGTCGTCATCACTCCAAATGTCTCACTGCTTTCAACCATTTTAAAAACCCAGCAAAGTTCAAATGGGAATGCAATGTCATATTTTGTTTATTTATAAAAACAGATAGTTTTCACTGCTCTTCTTCTAAAAGCAGAACCAAATGGCCTAGATTGCAGTTGAGATTACATTAAAAGTATATGGTGCAACTGATATTCTGCACAGATGACAGAAATTGTGAAGATCTCCACAGACCTGTGCGTGCTTTTTGAACATGCAGACTTTATATGGTTACATAAAGAAATGTATAGTTACAGTATCCTCAATGTGGTCTTGGATATGTTACTCATTTTAGTGATGAATGTTACATTCGCTTGTAAGAGAGCCTTAACTTTAAGCAATTTACTGTATTACAAAAGTAATATTGAATTGTTTGGTTGACAACACAACCAAATATCAGCATTTTAAAGGAGAGGTATGGGTAACTGCCAAAATAAATGAACCGCCGTCGTAATAGGGTGATGGGCCAGAACAGCTTCAATGCACCTTGGCATAGATTCTACAAGTGTCTGAAACTCTATGGGAATGCAACACCATTCTTCCATGAGAAATTCCATAATTTGGTGTATTGTTGATGTTGGAAAATGCAGTCTCAGGTGCGCTCCAGAATCTCCCATAAGTGTTTTAATTGGGTTGATCTGCTTACTGATTCGGCCATGGCATGTGGTTCACCTCGTTTTCATGCTCCTCAATCCATTCAGTGACCACTCGTGCCCTGTGGATGGGGGACTTGTCATCAAATTGGGCATAGATAGCCATGGTAGTCAAAACCTATGGGGAAGCACCTGCTTTCAATATACTTTTTATCTCTTGTTTACGCAAGTGTTTCCATTATTTTGGCAGTTACCTGGATCTACTGCTTGGCTAGTTCCATCTGAGCCACTGGCTTAGTCCATAAAACCTAGCAGTCAAGCAAGGAAATGGTTCCAATTGTTTTCCACCATTCATTTTTCCCATAGGGGATTTTAGAAACACTTCAAATAAGGGCTGTGTTTCGTGTAGGCTTACCCTGGCATGATCTTTTTGATAACCGTGTAGTTTCTAGGACTAGGTGACATCAATATATTCGCCTGTATTTACCCCTAAAAAATGAAATGCTAATGTGGCTATCATATAGAACTACAAATGCTGTGATCTGGATGAGACTGCCAAATGGAGGCAAAGGTAAGAATCATCGAGGCAAAGGTAAGAATCTCTGGATTAACTATCTAAATGTAGTAATTAATATATTGGCCACATTTTGAAACCTGAATTCTTTTAACTTTCTTGTGCAAGTTTTAAATTGACACTACCTGTTAGCAAAGGTGTCAGCTAGAGATGACGCGCAGGAGCTTGCAGGGTTTTGTAGGTTTGCATGATGTCTACTTTGATGCTAATTAGCGTTTTCGAATCTGATTAAATAGAGGCGACTTTATTGATTAAAGTCACCTTGTCCAAGAGATTTACATGGTTACAAAAGGTCATGCCAGGGTAAGCCTACACGAGAAACAGCCCTTATTTTAAGTGTTTCTAAAAAATTCAGTGGTTTTTCCACCATTCATTTTTCCCATTCATAGGTATTATGACACCTCAACTGTGGTGCTCTAGACTTTAACTTTTCTATTTTTAGATGGGTTGGAGATAGCATCCAACCTAGCATTTTGTTAACTTGTCGATAGGCTATTGTATTTCAAAAGTGATATTGAATTGTGTTCGGTTGGTTTCAAATTGAAATGTTTGAAGATTTTAATTATCTGCTTGGATAGTTCCATCTGTGCCACTGACTGCCACTGAAGTCTGGTTTTAATTCCAGTTTGTCTACAAATTAACAATTTTATGTTGTATTCATGAAGCCATCTCAACCAAAAATCTAAATTAAAGAATGCAATTAAATACAACTTTAAATGCACTTTAAATAAAGAATAGGATCAAATCAAACTTGAACTTTTTGGTTAAGATGGAGATGTGAATCCAACACAAATTATACATTTGGAATTAAAGTCAGCCTAAGTCATTGGCACAGAGAGAACTGTCAAGCAGAAGGTGCATCTCCTCATTTAAATTTGAAGTCAACCAGAGCTTGAAACGCTTGGCCTATTGTGTTGTCTATTTTTAGATTAATTCTGGGTTAAATTTAAACGGCTGATGACTTTGCAAATGCTTTATAGGCCTAAATAGCATCATTGAAGATAAGTGATAAAGTATGATCACATTTTAATTTACTCTGTTAAACCTACCTTTTGGAATGACTTTGATAGCAACAGTGAATTTATTTAGTTTTAAATAATAATAGTGACGATAGCACATTGGTAATAGTCAATGACAAATTGCATAGTTAAACTGGGCTGGGCTTGGTTAAAACCCTAGATGGGAGACTCAAGGGCAGCTGTAGCTGGATGAATTCTTCAGTAGGAGGTGCTGCCCAGCCCATTGTTTTTTTCTGATAGTGGATATAACGTTGGATGTCTGACGTTGTTTTTAAAGGTACAAATTCAACATTTTATACAATGTCTCAAATGTGGTTACCATGATGACACATAATCCTGTGGTTGAAATTTCACCCTCAAAACAACAGTTGATGACTTTTCAAATCAATGTATTTTCCACAGATTCCACGTCACAATACGTTGTCAAATTACGTTGAAACAGCGCTAATTCAATGAGTTTGTGCCCAGTGGGTTGTTTTTGAAATCATCTTTTATAAGGAAATCCTGAAGGTATTCATTATTTTCTCTTTTTCCCAGCAATTACTGCAAGAAATCTACGATCAAGATCCACACGTTATTTGTCCATCTTCAGTGAGTATGTGCCCAGTCAGTCAGTATGGGTAAAACGCCCCTCAAATGTAGCTTTGCTCCCACAGATTAGCCATTTAGATTATAATGCATATATTCAACAATGAACCAGAATCATGTTGAATCTGTGTTCAGTGGAAAAAATGTAATACCATAATTCATGACTAAATGTTTTGATGATAACCCAACCATAGTAAACCAATGGGGTTGGCGACTGACCTATTTATTTCTTATCAGTGGTTCAAATCTGAGGAAGGGATATAAAAGGGCTGTATTGCTTGTTAACTTGGCCCAGTTTGTACAGTGATGGCTCAAGGGAGAGTTTATCTCATGGCTATGGTTAGGAAACCTTGATAGCTGGCTGACCAAAATCTGGTACATTACATAAATGATCGTTACATTTGATAAATAATAGATAAAAATCTGTAACCGCCTCCTCCCTCAGGATGTCAATGACTGTCTACTACCTGGCCCACTTTGAGCAGCTTTCCCTGGACACGTTTGAATACGTCGACTGTGGGTCTAACACCACAACACCCCACCTCATCAACCCTACACCCTGAGACCAAGGGCTCCATGAGTGGCGGGATGACTGAGGAGTAGGCCATGAGGTGAACTGTGTGGTCAAAAGCCATAGTTGTTTTTTTCTTGAAAAATGCAAATGTCCCCAAGTTATGGGGAAGAAAGAAACTACAAAAATGTGGAGCTTGAAATTAAAATTAAAGCTCTGAAATGTTATGTTTGTCTTTCCTATGCACCTCTGTTGCACTTGCTTTTTAAGTAGGGTCATTGCTGTGGTTGGAGGCTCTGCGCTGTGAAAAGTTATTTTTATTTATTTTTTTTGCCACATCCTACTGAAGGCTACTCTGTTTTGTCTTCAAAGAAACTGAAAGACTTGAGTGGACTACACATTTGCACACATTTTTGAAGGAGTAATTTAGATATTATATTTTTGCATAATTTCTTATAAAACAGATTGTCGGTGCACTTCTACAAACAAGTAAATTACTTTTGTATGCGTTTTAATTTGTTAAAGTAGGTAAAACCATTTAGTATTCTTAAATGTATGCATACAACTATGTAGCATTGATCACATAATGACTATGGTAGAGACCATTTAGAACATTTCTATGGCATAACATCAGAATTACAGTTCTGTCTTTGATTTGTACACCATTGGGATTGACTACAGACCACACATTTGTATGTTAAACCATAATCTCTAATTGTATGCTAATTCTAACAGCTATAACAAGATCTGGATATTAATTCACCTATGGTTTTTGTGTCACTGAAATGGGATTATTGGGGTGGGGGGGAAAGGTTGTTAGGAATCCACATGGACTAGTAGTGTCACCATGGGGTTTTTTGGAATGTGGAAGCTAACTAATTTACTCCCTTGTTCTTGCACTACAGCATAATCATGGCAATGTTTTCTGTGCCCTGTTCAAATACTCAATCTTTACTTCCTCTATTCCTTGAATTAATGGTTTTAGTGCATTGTTTTCACCTTTGTCAGATCAGTGAAATAAATAATAGAATACAGTATTGAATACTTTAAAATACCTTCTTTTTTTTTCAGGCTTTGTGATTCCACCTTCCTTGTTTGGTCACATGTTTCAAGGGTGTCGTACTTTGAAATGGCCACTGAGAGGTGCTGAAGTTGCACAGATAGTTGGGTGCAGTCCATATTATTCTTCACCAATAACTGGATATGGGTTCTTCACCACTGCTGGGAGTACTGTATGGACAAAAGTAGGGAAATAAAAACACTCCTATAATTTTATGTACTGTATATCAATAATACATAGCATTATCACAGCGTCTCACATGCACTCACTGAGTATATGTTGTCAATCTTAGCACTACTGGAGTGTGAACATTCATTCACAGCTGAAAGACAAGGAGAAGATAATGGCGTGTTAGTGGATACAATGGTCAAGAGAGGAAGTCATCAAAGGTGCTCATAGAGTCCTCCAAGACTTTGTACAGATGTTGTAATCAGTGTTGTTCTGTTACTAAGACCATGTTATCCTTCCTGTCAACTGGTCCAGTTGTCTGAGACTATAGTCTCACAGTTGATAATTCACCTGCAAAATAGCACAATGCAGGTGGCCATGCCAATGAACTGTACGTGACCCATGTCAACGTACAGTTGGCAACTACTTCTAGTCCTTACTCACCCATGACAGGCACTCACTGGGGGTTGCATCCAGTAAGAATTAAACAGGGAAATGTATTTTTGAAACAGAATATTATTACCACTACCTGAACTTGTAACCAAGCGTTTTCTCCTGTTTGTTTCTACTGAACACAACCCAAGACTTGGCTGCCTGCCACAAACCTCAGGTTTCCAATCCCCATAATTCCTCATCTGTGATATTTGAGCAACTACACGGTAGGAGTGCAGAGCATGGCCCCATTTATTATTTAACAGACCCCATTCTAATGAAAGGATGGTAGAGCGTGACCCCCTCTGCTAACTGTGGAGACTTGGTTTGGCCAGGCTAGAGCCATTAAAATGACCAAACTGTATAGACACTTGGTTCTATTTTTTGGGGATCCCACGTGACCACACATTTTTGTTCAATACCAGCACTAACACACCTGATTCAAGTATTGATGTGTAGATCATAAATGTACGTTGTGCTTGTGTTGTGGTCCTGTGTTTTCCCCAGGACTGGAGTTGGGAAACTTGACTAGTGTAGACCACTCCGATCTGGGGATTCCTCCTAAATGGGAGGTTTTTCTGTTTGTGGTGAGGATGTGTGTTCATGTCACCTTTGGGGGATAGGCTGTTGTTGACTCAGGTAATGGGAATCATTGATGTGCCTGCAAGCGAGACGCTACCAGATTAGAGATATTCATGAGCCAATAGAAGGCTTTGGAGAGTACATTTTAATTCCATTGTTCTCAAAGTGTTGGAGTCAACTGGGGATTAATGGCTCTGGTAATTGTGGGCTACTTCCTGGACGACACGGCAAAGTCATGTTGGAACATGAGCCCACAGATATAACTCCTTAAACAGAAGCTTCTGGGCATGGAATTGTTTGCTTATGAGATTTGATTACCTTCTTTGCCTCAATTACAGTCAGAAGATGGTTGTGGTTGCTGGGTCAGAGATTTACAAATAAGTATTCAAAAGTCCCTTTTCTGAAAGGCCGAGTCATGAGACATAACATGAGCATGTCTGGCTTATAATGAATATGGTTTTGTTAGTAGTTTGTCACCCTTTTAGGCACAACAAAAACGGTGCAAATTAAACATTTAGATATTACCTGGCTGCTGAGCAGGTGCGTTAGACTCTGCCAGTGGCTTTGAGCTTGGCTCTGAAGGGTCCTTTGTCATCTGCACAAACAAGAGGTACTTGTAAATGTTGTTTACTTGAGGCAACCTGACATGCAGCAGAAACACCAAATGCACCTGAGATATTTTGCACAGAACTAGGGGTGTTGTACACTACTTCACAGCTTTGTAAACAGTTGCACACAGACATTGAGGGGTTGGTTTTACACCCTCCATTTAGACAGGTGTTAATGGCCCCCATGTTCTGAATACCTGTCAATGTTGAACATCCAAAATGTGGTGGAGTTGAGATCCCATACAACGATCCCTGTTCTCAATGCCAAATTAAGACCAGGAACTTGCAAACTTATTTGTAAGTGATAATGGACTGTGTTGCAGCAATTAACTTTGAATAAGAACAGAGTAGCACCTTTCTCTGCTGTTTCAAGAGGTGCTTGAATATGTAAGTGTCAGTAAACCAATTACATTTAATGCCACCTTATGGTGGGATTGAGGGATTCTGATGTTTTCCTGAATTTCAAGGCTATTCATTGGCTCTCGGTCAGTGCTGGCACACATTAAACATTCAGCCGAGGCGTAAGGTATGTCCAGAGGGACACAACCTTCAAAATGAATAATAGGAATTGAGGTTGACCCCTCACGGGGGTGTCCCATGTTCGACTTTGGTTTCCACCTCCGGTGTTAATCAATTATGGAGCAAGCCTACTGACGGTAGCCTGCCTGCTGCTTGGCCCTGGACATCCTGTGATCCTCCATGGTCTGCCGGCACCGGGCTTCCCAATGCATAGCAGACATCCTACACCAACATCTGTGGGAGAGTGGAGCTAACTATCATTAAACCACAGTGCCAGTGCTGTAACCTGATAGACAGACAAGCCCCTATATCACTGTTTCACCAATTCTGATTGATGACAGCCCAACACAATGTCTTGTCTTTGTCTTAATATAAACAGGGGCCACTGATGTTATTCCTTCTCTGTCTCCACACTGCTGCATTAGGAGTTTCAATTAATGTTTTTTTTAAGGCAATAGCTATCCCTGGATAGTGTAAATCTAACCTAGAGTAACCACACTAACAGCCTATAAATAAAGAAAATCATGTAAGACATTAAAATGAACCTCTTGATGTACTGGATCTGCTATGTTGATTTTTTTAAATTACAAAGAATTATTGGATCTTTTACTTATAACAATCCCTGGAGGAAAAAAAGCTGTTTTGCCCTCAGAGGCAAGGTGGACTTCAGCAGCCTAAAGCAGGTAGCTAATGATGACGTTGAGTACCTCAATTTTCCAGCTTCAAGTATTTCCCACCTGCCTCGCAAGTTACCTAGCAACTGAACGCTCCCTTGAGTTGGTGGCGTCAGAGATAAAGGCAAATAAGTACTCACCCCAGTAGTTCACCCTCTGGAGATACAATTCTCAGCTGAGGAGTCTGGAAATCTCCAACCCATTTGATCATGTTATATGTGCAATGCACGTTTGGTAACTTACCAAATGCGTTGTCGTTCTGCAATAGTTTTGCACTTGTGAATCTTTCAGGTGTAAACTTCACAATATATGGATGTATTTCCCATATTAGTCGGTAGAGGACGCTACTGTCATGTTTAGTAAAACACCCCCCTTTGTTGATTTAACTTCGCATGTCAGTTAAGAAGAAATTCTTGTTCAGGGGCAGAACGACAGATTTTTTACCTTGTCAGCGTAAGGGATTCGATCTAGCAACCTTTCTGTTACTGGCCCAATGCTCTATCCACTAGGCTATCGACTCCTTTGGCTTAATACAGTCTGGAGGCATTTGTTCTTGCATTCAAATTCCAATTAATCAAATCTTTAAAAAACATAGGCCTATTTGTTTTTCTAGCGTTTTTTTTCCATACAAAGCAAACACAGTAATTGCCCATCAAAATACATAAGTAGATGCATGATATATTCAGTCCTAAAAGTTAATTGCTACCCAATTGATCATTTTCCAATGGTCTGTTAAGATAGCAACTGCTTTATAAATGTAGCGCCAATGAATAATTGCCCATTGTATATTGAGGTTATTCCCTTGTGATAATGACAGTCAAATGTCTGTGTTGTGTGTGTACGAAGGTCGAGTGAATTTAAGGTGAGAGAAGAAGCACAGTATAACACATATTTTCTTCTCTTTTTTTGCTTCACTTGAAAGCTAATTTGTCAGTGATTTGAACGTTGACTGTGTGTAATTAGTGAGTTCTGCTCCGAGGCAGACCCTTCGGCATGGAATCCTACTCTGCAGGAAAGATAATTATTGTTGCACATGCTGACACAATTTCTCAATCTCAATTTCCCTGTGAGTTTTCATTTAACTCCCATGTGTGATATCTGCCCTCCATTTGCTGCACTGTGGGTACATCTGATAACCACTCTATTTTCAAATCTGCACACAGTTTTGCATCCTCCCCTCATGACAGGCTACAACCAGCAAGTGTTGTGCTGAGAATAGTAACTAGATTCCTCCCAGATATGCTGATATGATCTGGCTGGTTTCATAACACATGCCTTATGAATACAGGGCACTCCAACTCCAGCAGGTCATTTCCTGAAATGTTATCATGGTGCTGTTCAAGGAAAAGACTACAAAGGCATTAGCATTCAAATTGCCACAGTCGACCCATTGTCCTCTTGCTGCCCCCAACTTTGTTCAGAGCAGAAAGACCTCAAGCGGCTACACCAACAACTTTATACACATATTTCCATGATTTTGTGCTGGTATACATTTCTCATAGGCTACTGAACATGATGTCTCATGTCAAAATATGAAATAGGTTAGTGGTTTACAATTATGTACTGACTAAATAAAAAGGCAAAACAGCCAAGACAGCCAACCAAGTTAAGCATACCCACATAATCAATATCCTACTTTGTTTATTCCTTTAGTTTGACAATTCCATAGCAATAGACTGATAACTGTCGATAAGAGCTCACAAGTCAGAGGTCACTGCACTTTCCATTTAAAACTCATTGCATTAGGGGGAGGCTGGGACTGGGAGTGTTCTCGTTACGTCACTGGTGGGGGTTGTGTTTTTCAGTCGCGCTCAGCACCTTTGGTTCCATTCCTTGTCTGGAGATTCAAGTAGATGGACACTGGTGGTTCTAGCACCGCTTCTTTTGGAATTATTCTTCTTCAGTGTGGATTTGTGCTTATCTGTGTTGGAATTATGTTGTCTGACTCAATACAGAAACGCTATAAAGGTAAGATCGTGTAATGTTTTAACTAACATCGTTTGTTTGGTTCGGTGCAACTAATAAACGTTAACGCTAAGTGTCCCGACTCGGTTCGATATTGTTTCTCGCACGGACAGAGCCAGCATTGCAAGTGCAGCACAGTAACTGTCCACTGAAATTACGTACAACTAAGTAATTGTTACCCAACTATCTACCTAGACGGCAAACACTTAACACTTTAGTTATACTATTTTTTTTTTTCGCGTTAAGGTTAGCTAGCTAGTTAACGTTAGCGACACCAGTGTTACTATGCAGCCGCATATGCAACGAACCAACAGGACAGAGAAGTTTGCTGAAGTAACGTTAACGTTACATACATGGGACCAGAATATTATGTGCCTTATTGACAAAACACATTTCAATGTGTTCAAATAGATTTTTCTGCAGATAGCGCGATAAGAAAGATTGACAATGCGTACTGTACACTCTACTCGTATTGCCATGTAAAAAAGTACATGATTTTAGCCAGTGTTGTCAAACAGTAATGGCAATTCAACTGCAGTTCCATATAATTACATGTTGGAACTGTTTTTTTTTCTGCTATGGAACGATAGGCAGGGTTGTTTTGAAAAAAAAAAAACTTATTTTTTTCCTTCGAAGCATAGTCAGTAGACTAAACATATAAATTATTGTCATCCACGGTGCCATCTATAAAACACAACTAATCTTGCCTGTTTCCTTCATTTTACAAGGTCATCAGTGAGTTTAGTCGTCTGCCTTCTGGTCTGCAACCGCTGCCTTTGAAGTAGGTGTGAATGCTTCATCTCTCTGGAGACACCCACCACCTCCGCTACTAGAGTCTGCCACCTCACTATCAGGACCAGGCAACCAGCCAGAATGGGCAACCAGCTAACAGAGATCGCCCCCAACACTCCTTTCCTCCCCAACTTCCAGTCTCTGCATGTGGTCGTCATCGGCCTGGACTCTGCAGGAAAGACCTCCCTTCTGTACAGACTAAAGCTCCGAGAATTTGTGGAGACTATCCCCACAAAGGGCTTCAACACTGAACGGATTAAAGTAGCAGTTGGAAGCTCGCGGGCCACCACCACCTTCCAGGTGTGGGACGTGGGCGGTCAGGAGAAGCTGCGGCCCCTGTGGAAGTCATACACGCGTCGCACCGATGGCCTGGTGTTTGTTGTGGATGCTGCAGAAACTGAGCGTATGGAGGAGGCCAAAGTGGAGCTCCACCGCATCAGTCGCTCGGCAGAGAACCAGGGAGTACCAATTCTGGTGCTTGCCAACAAGCAGGACTTGGACTCTGCAGTCTCTGCTGTGGAGGTGGAGAAGGCCTTGGCCCTCCACGAGCTTAGCAACTCCACACTGCACCACACCCAGGGATGCAGCGCGCTGAACGGTCAGGGGCTCCAACCCGGCCTGGAGAAACTATATGAAATGATCCTAAAGAGGAAGAAGCTGCTCAGACACAGTAAGAAGAAGAGATGAACTGTGCGGCTGAGCTTCCGAAAGGCGCTTCGCCCGCAGAATGGACCTCGTTGGTGTTCCTTGGAATTTTATGGGAATTTTGTGCCCCGGAGGACCTGCTTCTGGTTTCCCAGTGACGGTCAGTCCAGAGGATGGAGAAATAGACCTGTTATACTATACGTTGGACACCGCACAGACTACGTTCAGCCCTTTACAGTGGCTTTTTTCCCCCGATAAACTTTCCCACCTTTTTTATCAAGTTGTGCCGACACGGTCTAGTCCAAACGTCCAGTGACGTATGGTACTTCTAATTTAGTTTACCTTGTAGTTCACTTTGTTTCATGGAGGTGGTTCACCGTTGGAAAAGACGACGCTTTTGTAGATCAAAAGAGGGACTGTATTTCAACCCAATGTTCAGATGGCATTGGAACTGAAATGCCTGCTAGCACGAGGCCTGAGGCTGCTAGCCATGATGCAAGTTTTCACCACAGTTTTGCTTGTCATGGTAGACTTAAATGTGTGAAGTTGTTACAACCAATATGTTTTTACATTCTGTACATATTTTTTGTTGTAATACTTACAAATGAATAAATTATTGAAGACACTATCTAGAAGTCCCCTTTTCTTCTGTTTATTTGACCATGCTGATCAAGTGTTATAGTTTGCCCTTGTTATATCAATGTTTGTGCAGTTTATGGTATTCTCAACAGAACACAGGTCCCTATAATTTATAGGTCCAATGTCCAAATTTATAGGTCCAAATTTAGCTTTTTTGACTTTTTTTTTCTTCTCTTAACCTCATTGGAAGAAGTGTCCTTTCAAGTCAGAAACATGAGCTGTTGTTCAATTACTAATCTTTCCTTTAACATCTGCCTGCTTGATCCCACCCTGGCAGAGATCGTTTAAAGAACAAACAATCTCTTTGGCTTCTCCTTGTAACTTTTGCATCACTCACAAGAGGAACTGCTTACCTGTATTTTTCAATGGCATTTAATTAGCGATTTGCACATCAAAAGTCTCCTAGATGACATTCATTGGCAGTTTTCCAGTCATTTTATAGACACTGCTCAAAAAAATAAAGGGAACACTAAAATAACACATCCTAGATCTGAATGAATGAACTATTCTTGTTAAGTACTTTCTTTACATAGTTGAATATGCTGACAACAAAATCACACATTATCAATGGAAATCACATTTATCAACCCATGGAGGTCTGGATTTGAAGTCACACTCAAAATTAAAGTGGAAAACCACACTACAGGCTGATCCAACTTTGATGTAATGTCCTTTTAAAACAAGTCAAAATAAGGCTCAGTAGTGTGTGTGGCCTCCATGTGTCTGTATGACTTCCCTACAAAGCCTGGGCATGCTCCTGATGAAGGTGGCGGATGGTCTCCTGAGGGATCTCCACCCAGACCTGGACTAAAGCATCCGCCAACTCCTGGACAGTCTGTGGTGCAACATGGCGTTGGTGGATGGAGCGAGACATGATGTCCCAGATGTGCTCAATTGGATTCAGGTCTGGGGAACTGGTGGGCCAGTCCATAGCATCAATGTCTTCCTCTTGCAGGAACTGCTGACACACTCCAGCCACATGAGGTCTAGCATTGTCTTGCATTAGGAGGATCCCAGGGCCAACCGCACCAGCATATGGTCTCACAAGGGGTCTGAGGATCTCATCTCGGTACCTAATGGCAGTCAGGCTAGCTCTGGCGAGCACATGGAGGGCTGTGCGGCCCCCCAAAGAAATGCCACCCCACACCATGACTGACCCACCGCCAAACCGGTCATGCTGGAGGATGTTGCAGGCAGCAGAACGTTCTCCATGGCGTCTCCAGACTCTGTCACGTCTGTCACATGTGCTCATTGTGAACCTGCTTTCATCTGAGAAGAGCACAGGGCGCCAGTGGCGAATTTGCCAATCTTGGTGTTCTCTGGCAAATGAAAAACGTCCTGCACGGTGTTGGGCTGTAAGCACAACCCCCACCTGTGGACATCGGGCCCTCATACCACCCTCATGGAGTCTGTTTCTGACCGTTTGAGCAGACACATGCACATTTATGGCCTGCTGGAGGTCATTTTGCAGGGCTCTGGCAGTGCTCCTCCTGCTCCTCCTTGCACAAAGGCGGAGGTAGCGGTCCTGCTGCTGGGTTGTTGCCCTCCTCCGGCCTCCTCCACGTCTCCTGATGTGCTGGCCTGTCTCCTGTTAGTGCCTCCATGCTCTGGACACTATGCTGACAGACACAGCAAACCTTCTTGCCACAGCTCGCATTGATGTGCCATCCTGGATGAGCTGCACTACCTGAGCCACTTGTGTGGGTTGTAGACTCCGTCTCATGCTACCACTAGAGTGAAAGCACCGCCAGCATTCAAAAGAGACCAAAACATCAGCCAGGAAGCATAGGAACTGAGAAGTGGTCTGTGTTCCCCACCTGCAGAACCACTCCTTTATTGGGGGTGTCTTGCTAATTGCCTATAATTTCCACCTGTTGTCTATTCCATTTGCACAACAGCATGTGAAATTTATTGTCAATCAGTGTTGCTTCCTAAGTGGACAGTTTGATTTCACAGAAGTGTGATTGACTTGGAGTTACATTGTGTTGTTTAAGTGTTCCCTTTATTTTTTTGAGCAGTGTATGTATATATATATATATATATATATTAGGGTAGCTCCATTAATTGATCAGTTAATTTATTAGTCAGACAAATTGGTATAATGAGCTTACAAAGATAATTGGTAATAGTTGTGAGGAATGTGTTTTCTTGAAGGGCATCTCACCTTCCAGTGAGTGAAAGAGCAGTGTTATAGTAGCCCAAAAACCACAGGCAATTCTAAACCTGAGACTGTTCTAAGTTACTGTTCCTGACACAGTGTGCCACTTGGCAATAGTACCACAATGAAAATAACCTAGTTCTTGCCAGGTGCTAATATGTATCTGGTTTCTCAGATATACTGTATTTTATCAGTAGAGAAAATCTAGAGGTTTGAACAAGTGACCCATATTACTTGTATAGTGGAAATCAGTGGATTTAGTAGAAGTTATTTGATTTTGTATGTGTTCACAGAATACTAAGAATACTAATACAGGATCAAGGATCTACAGAGTTTGGCCTGTATAAATATTTGAAAGCCATATGAAAGGAAATCTGCGTGCAGGACGGACTTCAAACGTACCACATAATTCAAATCAATAATGGAGGCTAGGAGCCTACACCAGCACACGAAAACCTTCGCTTTAGTCGATTTTTGGCCATTCTATTTGTCAGGTAAGGAGATTAATGCAATGTCACTGTCTTTGAATTGTCTCTCACACCTCACACATTTTTGGGGCTATGTATTGCTACTTTTTTTTAGGTTTTGTGTTGCTCTTATATTCCAATAGCATCACCTACGTTTTAGAGGCATTTCCACCCTTAAGCTTACTGTATACTTCCCAGTCAAAACAGTTTGCGCAAATATTATGACTTTTTGTTCGTTTTGGTGTTCTGCAGTTTTTTTTGTTGGGCTGTTCGAGCACACAATATTTTTTATAAAGCCTAGTCGAAGTTTACGCACCTTCGTCTGTGATTGGTCATAAGTAAGGATTCTTCAATTAAGTGTTTGTCATTCAATGAGAGACCAGTTTTAATGCACATTTTTTCACTTGAGAAATACTGCACCAAGCATCTTAGATGTAAAATTACGTGACGAACTCCTACTCGGCAAAAACGTAAAAGTTGATTACAGATTTCTTGATTTTTCTTAAGATTAATTCAGACTATTTTGAGGTAGTGTATTTTGTCTATTTGTTGCTATGGCGTCTCAAGAGGCACAAAGTAATGTTGGCATATTTTTTTCTAGTTTTTCAACCAATGGTCTTTTAAGGGCGTATGTGAGACACAGATGTTCACTTCGCCTAGCCTAGTTCTGCTAAGAGCAAACCGAACCTGGTGTGAGGACGCCTTTATTCACTCTACTTGCCTGCAGGCCGATCTAGGAAGACAAGTCATGCAGGAATGTAAGAAGGGCCCACCAATACCCAGCCATCCCCCGTCACGGCCACAGTCTCACCACCAACCATACACTTCTACTGATACCAAATCCAATGACCTTGTTTAGAACCTCCCTGTGTGTCTCGGCAGCTTGGCCTGGATTAGTCAGCAGTATTGACTCAAACCAGCACAGAAAACACAGTAGCCAAGTTTAATTCAATTCAACTTTTATTTGATTAGTGTGTTTTTGCGATTTCATCATCAAAGTGCTCTGCTCTCCCAAGGCACAAGACCAAAACCATGTAAAGCAGGTCTACATTAATTGAAGTTAAGGAAACATCTTTCATTAGAAGTTAGGCTTTATAGAGCTTTGACCACACCATTTGGTTTTGCCAATAACAGTAATCCAGCTTGGCTGCTAACATTGCCAGCCCTAATGTCTAAATATGCCCTGCACACTACATTTCACCACCCTGGCCAGTGCTGTAATTTAGGGTGTTTCTGATGTGTATCTCCACATTCTATGGGAGGCTCCAGCTTTATGGGCCATTTAAGTTGGCTCACAGATAGTGCTTCCAGAATAGAACATTACCTCTCACTCCCCAAGCAGCTGTGAGCACTGACCAGGTAATAAGGCAGGGAAATTAGTCTGTGCTAAGGGAATGTTTTACCCTTGAGAAAAAGTACTTGAACTGAAGTGTGGGTCTAGTAGTTTACTTTGACATACTTCACAGGGAACGGTTTGTAAGGGTGGGTACAAGTCAAGCAGAAAGAGCTGAAGAATTTGACAGGTTCTCTCTCTGCATTGTTGCTCCCATAGTATAGTGTGCAGCTAGTGCGTCAGAGCAGTGAAGGGTGTGCAGAGGCAAGCTACCAAGCTGGCGTAAAGCTCTATTATATCAAACCAACCCTGTGATCCACACCCACTCTCTAACGAATAGCTGAGCAGTGACACAGGCCTGGCAATGCGCTGTCCCCCAGGCACTACAGGAGATACCCAGTCTGACAGCCAATGAGCTGAAAGTACTACTTCATTAGTTTTTTGGGGTGTCTGTACTTTACTCGTTACATATTTGTCGCCAGACCCACTGGCTCCAGGTCATCTATAAGTCTTTGCTTGGTAAAGCTCAGACTTATCTCAGCTCACTGGTCACCATAACAACACTCACCTGTAGCACGCGCTCCAGCAGGTATATCTCACTGGTTATCCCCAAAGCCAACACCTCCTTTGGCTGCGTTTCCTTCCAGTTCTCTGCTTCCAATGACTGGAACGAATTGCAAAAATCAGCTGAAGTTGGAGACTTACATCTCAGTCACTAACTTTAAGCATCAGCTATCTGAGCAGCGTTACCCATCGCTACAGCTGTACAAAGCCCATCTGCAAATAACTCATTCAACTACCTACCTCATCCCCATATTGTTTTTATTAACTTTTTTGCTCTTTTGCACACCAGTACTTCTACTTGCACATCATCATCTGCACATCTATCAGTGTTAATTTGCTACATTGTAATTACTTTGCTACTATGTCCTATTAATTGCCTTGCCTCCTTACTCCATTTGCACACACTGTATATAGATTTTTCTATTGTGTTATTGACTGTACTTTTGTTTATCCCATGTATGCCACGTGTTGTTTTTTGTCACCCTGCTTTGCTTTATCTTGGCCAGGTTGCAGTTTTTAATGAGAACTTGTTCTCAACTGGCCTACCTGGTTATATAAAGGTGAAAAATACATAAACTTTACTATTTATATTTTTGACAACTTTTACTTCACTACATTCCTAAAGAAAATAATGTACTTTTTACTCCATATATTTTCCCTGACACCCAAAATTACTCGTTACATGTTGAATGCTTAGCAGGACAGGAAAATGGTCCAATTCACACCCTTATCAAGAGAACACGTGGTTAACCCCAAGCTTGATGTCAACGTCAGTGATTTTTAAGCCAGCCCAACAGTAGTGATACCAACTCCACCACATATGGAAAATAATCATGAAAATCAAATGCGAATCTTGTATGGCATCTTGTATGGCAGTGGTGTATTTGTATATGTGTTCATATACACATTTTATGACATACACAATTGAGTACATGATGTGGTGCATTTCCTACAAAGATATGGCAGTATTTGAGACAAAATATCTGAATTATGAGTAATTTACGAATATCATAAGGAATGTGTATGTGCAATAAATGCTTTCCTTATAGGTTTCACATTGTTTTTTTTAAGTCAACATATAAAACAAATATCACAATTATTATAAGAAAAATATTATACTTTTATAAACATTGTCTGGCATGAGTTTCTATGGTTAAGGCTGGGCAGCACCTCTTGCTAGACAGTTGATGTATCTACAGCTATGCCTTTGGTCTTGTAAAGGCTTTCTTCCTGGGAAGGAGAGGCGGACCAAAACGCAGCGTGGTTAGGGTTAAACATCTTTAATAAAGACGAATACCGAGAAAACACTACAAATATACAAAACAATAAATGTGAAAACCGAAAACAGTCCTGTGTGGTGAAACAAACACAGAGACGGAAATAATCACCCACAAAAACCCAACACAAAACAGGCTACCTAAATATGGTTCCCAATCAGAGACAATGACTAACACCTGCCTCTGATTGAGAACCATATCAGGCCAAACACAGAAACAGACAAACTAGACACAACAAAGAATGCCCACCCAGCTCACGTCCTGACCAACACTAAAACAAGGAAAACACACAAGAACTATGGTCAGAACGTGACAGGTCTCCCATCCAGGGTTCTAACCAAGCCCAGCTTAGCTATGATATTTGTCACCAAGCCAGCTTAGCTATGATATTTGTCACCAAGCCAGCTTAGCTATGATATTTGTCACTAAGCCAGCTTAGCTATGATATTTGTCACATTACTAATGTGCTATCATGAGAATGGTTGTTGGAGATCTCCACTTAATAACTAAATAGATGAACTGCTGCTATTAAAGTCATTCATCAATTTCCTCCTCTCCTCCTCTCTTCCTCCTCCTCTTCACCATCTTCTCCTCCTCCTCCTCTTCACCCTCTCCTCCTCCTGCTCCTCCTCCTTCCACTCATCCTCGCAGCGAACTTTGCTTATACTTTCCAATAAGTGTCACATTGCATGTGTCAGTGACATCAGACAGTGGTATGCAAGTGCTTCGAAATGAGTATGTCCCATGTATGAGACCTTAGAAGGCTTAGCTTACATGTCTCTTGTATGGTTTATATAATATAATACATGCAACATATAAGTCAGATATTACAAGAATCTTCTATGAATCTTGTAAGTATATTTGCTGCCATGTGTATTGCTTACAAGTTACAGGTAGAACATGTAAGAATCTTGTCATATTCTTCTATCTTTTCCATATGAGATATTCCCTGCTTTTGCATGAATACAGCTGGTTGACAGATGAGCAGAGTGCTCTCTTAGTGTGGTTCTGTTTCTCTCCAATGACCTGAGGTTGTGCTTGTGTGCACAAAGGGAGATTTAGCGCCACTTGCAAGTTCAGCTTCACGTGTGATCTCAAACAAAGCCGTCTGTTATGTTTTTGATGTTCATCTTTTGAAGATGTGATGATGTACGATACATGTAGCTTCTCTTATTAAACCGTAGTCCATTTTTGATGAAAGTGACAGAAGACCGCATCAGAAATATTCAATTTTATGAAAGCAAATCTAACTGAAACCATGGTGAAAGAGAAATCACTATCTCTCATTCTGCCGGTACGAACCGCTCTTTGCATACATAACATCCTATCTTCCCTCTGTACCTTAATGGGTTATTGGGGTTAATAGGAAGATCCAGGGTTCTCTCTGCTTTGGACATCCTAATACTGTATTTGACACTGAGGGCCAGGAGGTAAGTGATGTCTTCTGTTCTGGCCCATCCATAGAGGTCAACCTGGCTCCATTACTATCTCTGACCTTAGCCAGGCTGGCTGAACACAGATAATACTTTCAATAACACCCACCCAATAGATAAGTGCCAATTCCAATGAATGACTCTGTAACCATGTGACCTGAAATGGGTTACTGTGCAATCAGCTCCTGCACTGGTGTCTGGAAGGTGATCTGTCTCCTGCTATTGGGAATAATGAATGGTGAATGGGGATATTCATACATGGATTGGCCTTGGTCACACATCTGTGTGTCTTGCAGTCCTGGGTTTAGTTTTTGTCATTTAAATACTTATATTCTGTATTTTTGAGTATTTTCAAATAATGTGGTGCCGAATCAACTATTTCTATTTGAAGTATATGAAAGCATTTTTTGAAATAGCTTCGTATATATAGCCTAATACTTGAAAATATTTTTAAATACTTGTTTCCAAATATGTTATTTCAAATAACCCTAGGACCAAACAGACCTGAGTTCAAATGCATGGGAGTTTTTAAATAATAGCATATTTGTGTTTGAAAATACATGCCAATACTTTCCAAGTGTATTTCCAAATACATTCCAATATACAACTATTTGTTTTTTAAAGAACAATATCTGAATATTTACTTTGACATGTATGTGACTATAATTTCTATATTTTAGTAATTTGAACCCAGGTGTGGTGTCTTGCAAGGAGATGTGATATGTTGAAAGGCTAACATCACATTATTATTAGAAGTCAGGTTAACTGTTAAATACTGTGTGACGGTGAGGACAACTGATGAATCATGAGTGGAAACATAGTGTATGTGTTTGTTGCACCCCTGTGCCTTCAACCAGTTACTCCATGTTCCAACGTGAACAGAGCAAACCCAACTAAGACCTGTCAACAAACATGGTCGCTCGGGAAACAAGCACAGTACCTTGTGAGACATTGTTCTCTCAGGCGTTAAGGAGGCAATTAAACATACTTGTTTCTGCCTCACATGGTCGTCACTCAGATGCTGTTTATTTGGCACTGTGCTGCGAGTTTTAGGTAGACGTTTTCCCATAGACACAGATCTAGGATCAGCTTACCCTCCCCTAATCCTGGTGTTAGGCATCAAAGAGAATTGTAAAAACTAGCTCTATATCAGCTTCTATGTGTAACTTCATCTAGATTCTGTGTGGCTTATCTGCTACAAACGTAGTCATTTAGCACCAGACCTCAGGGCTTGCTCTGAATCAACATGAGTCTTGTTGTAACCCACAACCCCAGGGTACAATGAAATGATTTGGACAGTAAAGCACACACCTACTTTGGTTCTTAGGTAAGTATGTATTTTTCTGTACCAAAGTTTTCCATTAAAAACAAAAGGTCAAACAAATATGTTTTTAAATGAATAGACCACTCTGCCATTGGTTTGTAAGTGCAAATATAAGGCCTATCTTATGTTATTGTTTCTCTTCTTCTGTGATATCTTGTTTGGCCCTAAACGTTCCTCTCTCAATGTGAAGGCACTCCATGCTGACAGTTAGTTCTGGGTAGATGTCCTTGCTTGCTTATCACTCATATTGCAAAATGTTACTATCCGCCTCTGGACAATGTTATTTTTCGATGTAGGTAGTAGAGACCTAAAACTGTCAGAAATCAGTAGGTTAGAGTACAGTGGAGGACAAGTGTGTGGTCTATGTTAGTCAATATGTGTAGAGGTGACAGTGAGAGACTGACTTGGTGTTTACCACAGTGGCCTTGAGATAAGAATGCATTTGTGCATCAAAACAATATCTTTGTGTTCCTCTCATTTTTATTCTCTCTCTATCTCTCTTTCTCTCTCTCTTTCTCTCTCTCTCTCTCTTATTAGTAATTACAAATTGGATACACATAAAGAAATACTTCATAACAGTACTACAAGTGATGTAACCGCCCTCTCTCTCTCTCTCTCTCTCTCTCTCTCTCTCTCTCTCTCTCTCTCTCCTCCCTCCCCCGCCCGCCCGCCTCAGCCCAAGCTGTGAGCTCCCAGGATACTTCATCCACTATTACACTCAGGAATGTTCTCATTAAACGCTTTGGGAACTCTGTCCAAACCATTCTACAATTTTGCCACGCCAGTGGCTAATTGAATTAATTGCCCTCTTTTGGTGGTGGTGGAACACAAGCGAGAAGTACAGTTCTGGAACTATTTGGAGAGTTTAACTAAATTGAATTGTGCTTTTTGTGTAAAGCCCACAGAAAAGGAAGAATAACATGTGGGGCGGTTACATCACTTGCAGTACTGTTATGAAGTATTTCTTTATGTGTATCCAATTTGTAATTACTGATAAACTCTGTATTGTTTCTCTTTATCACTGACCATGTATCTCATGACAGACAAGTGACATTATGTAAGTTAACAGAGCCCACAGTGTCACTGTGATTGTAACTGTTTCCAGTTGTTAGTCACAGTATTGCTGCTTTTTCTCCCCGTCGCTCCTCACAGCCCCAGCAGTCAGCTGATCACAGTTTGTTTTCACTATAAAGTACTGGCCCAGGGGAGTAAGGATTATCTAACAGCCAAGATGGGTGTTGGGATAGGGGAGAGCAAGGGAGGAGAGGGTGGTATTAGGACACAAAACTGGTTGTTTTACTCTCTGGGGCTTGGATGTCTGCCTGAACAGTCCAGCAAAGCTTTAATTGGAGCATCAGAGGTTGGAGAATCTGCTCTGCTTGGCTCTCCTTTGCCTTTAGCTTTGCTCTCAGGAAACAGACTGTCAGAGCACCACACAGGGACACAGCACTGCAGGGCAAACAGTTACAGTCTGGATCTCAGCTGGGCCATAGCAGCTGTTAAACCCTCCAGTTGATGACTTTACCTGAGAAACAACCGCTGTTGTTTTGAAATGATTCAGGGATTTTATATGACGGGTCATAGTGTGGTGTAGACTGATGATTAGTTTACCACTCTGCGCCCTGGGCACTCTACCTCTCGATTTGCGCCATTATGGAGTCTACGGCACACTATCATGTCAGGGAAAGTTTGAGTAATTTCTGAATGAGAGAGGACATGCGAAAATGAGTATTGGTTTTCCACATCTTTGTGTGAGCTGTGCCCTTTGACCTGTTAAACATACAGAGAAGAGTAATCACTACATACAGTGGGGAGAACAACTATTTGATACACTGCCGATTTTGCAGGTTTTCCTACTTACAAAGCATGTAGAGGTCTGTAATTTCTATCATAGGTACACTTCAACTGTGAGAGACGGAAACTAAAACAAAAATCCAGAAAATCACATTGTATGATTTTTAAGTAATTCATTTGCATTTTATTGCATGACATAAGTATTTGATACATCAGAAAAGCAGAACTTAATATTTGGTACAGAAACCTTTGTTTGCAATTCCAGAGATCATATGTTTCCTGTAGTTCTTGACCAGGTTTGCACACACTGCAGCAGGGATTTTGGCCCACTCCTCCATACCTTCTCCAGATCCTTCAGATTTCAGGGCTATCGCTGGGCAGTGCGGACTTTCAGCTCCCTCCAAATAATTTCTATTGGGTTCAGGTCTGGAGACTGGCTAGGCCACTCCAGGACCTTGAGATGCTTCTTACGGAGCCACTCCTTAGTTGCCCTGGCTGTGTGTTTCGGGTGATTGTCATGCTGGAAGACCCAGCCACGACCTATCTTCAATGCTCTTACTGAGGGAAGGAGGTTGTTGGCCAAGATCTCGCGATACATGGCCCCATCCACCCTCCCCTCAATACGGTGCAGTCGTCCTGTCCCCTTTGCAGAAAAGCATCCCCAAAGAATTATGTTTCCACCTCCATGCTTCACGGTTGGGATGGTGTTCTTGGGGTTGTACTCATCCTTCTTCTTCCTCCAAACACGGCAAGTGGAGTTTAGACCAAAAAGCTCTATTTTTGTCTCATCAGACCACATGACCTTCTCCCATTCCTCCTCTGGATCATCCAGATGGTCATTGGCAAACTTCAGACGGGCCTGGACATGAGCTGGCTTGAGCAGGGGGACCTTGCGTGGGCTGCAGGATTTTAATCCATGACGGTGTAGTGTGTTACTAATGGTTTTCTTTGAGACTGTGGTCCCAGCTCTCTTCAGGTCATTGACCAGGTCCTGCTGTGTAGTTCTGGGCTGATCCCTCACCTTCCTCATGATCATTGATGCCCCACGAGGTGAGATCTTGCATGGAGCCCCAGACCGAGGGTGATTGACCGTCATCTTGAACTTCTTACATTTTCTAATAATTGCGCCAACAGATGTTGCCTTCTCACCAAGCTGCTTGCCTGTTGTCCTGTAGCCCATCCCAGCCTTGTGCAGGTCTACAATTTAACCATGATGTCCTTACACAGCTCTCTGGTCTTGGCCATTGTGGAGTGGTTGGAGTCTGTTTGATTGAGTGTGTGGACAGGTGTCTTTTATACAGGTAACGAGTTCAAACAGGTGCAGTTAATACAGGTAATGAGTGGAGAACAGGAGGGCTTCTTAAAGAAAAACTAACAGGTCTGTGAGAGCTGGAATTCTTACTGGTTGGTAGGTGATTAAATACTTGTCATGCAATAAAATGCTAAATAATTACTTAGGAATCATACAATGTGATTTTCTGGATTTTTGTTTTAGATTCCGTCTCTCACAGTTTAAGTGTACCTATGATAAAAATTACAGACCTCTACATGCTTTGTAAGTAGGAAAACCACCAGTCCTCACCCCCAGTCCTGCATTTAGAGGTTGACTCCAGTTTGATAACTCAGCAAGGTGCCACTCTATGCCAGACATTCAAAGAATGTATCACCAGTTTGTCTGCATATCCCCCCCCCCCCTTCCCTCCCACATTCAGAGGTGTTGGGTTAAATGTGGAAGACAAATTTGGGTTGAATGCAACTGACTAGATATCCCCTTTCCCCTTTCCTTTCCCCTCTCTGTCCTGTGTATCATATGGTGGAGGTTGATCCTGTGGAAGGGTATAATATTGGCATTGTTTTCCATACTACATATCAGAATATCAATCAGATCACACATTTGAAATGAAAAGAAAGTCATTTAGATACTATAGAATATCCATGTCTAATGTCCACACTCTTCGTAGTCCTTATGTGTCTGATATTTGACTGCCAATGCTTACAGTGCATCATAACCATTACACCATTTGTTTGCTAAATACAGTATATCAGTCAAAATGTTTAGTTCCCCCATCTTAACAAAACATTCTGTTACAGTAGGTGTAATACCCTTCATTGGTTGGGTTAGCGCGCGTGGTGGTTGAAGATATCCCTCTAGTGGTGTGGGAGCTGTGCTTTGGCAAAGTGGGTGGGGTTATATCTTGCCTGTTTGGCCCTGTCCGGGGGTATCATCGGATGGGGCCACAGTGTCTCCTGACCACTCCTGTCTCAGCCTCCAGTATTTATGCTGCAGTAGTTTGTGTGTCAGGGGGCTAGGGTCAGTCTGTTATATCTGGAGTACTTCTCCTGTCTTATCCTGTGTCCTGTGTGAATTTAAGTATGCTCTCTCTAATTCTCTCTCTCTCTCTTTCTTTCTCTCTCTCGGAGGACCTAAGCCCTAGGACCATGCCTCAGGCCTACCTGGCATGATGACTCCTTGTTGTCCCCAGTCCACCTGGCCGTGCTGCTGCTCCAATTTCAACTGTTCTGCCTGCGGCTATGGAACCCTGACCTGTTCACCGGACGTGCTACCTGTCCCAGACCTGCTGTTTTCAACTCTCTAGAGACAGCAGGAGCGGCAGAGATACTCTTAATGATCGGCTATGAAAAGCGAACTGACATTTACTCCTGAGGTGCTGACTTGCTGCACCCTCAACAACTACTGTGATTATTACTATTTGACCATGCTGGTCATTTATGAACATTTGAACATCTTGGCCATGTTCTGTTATAATCTCCACCCGGCACAGCCAGAAGAGGACTGGCCACCCCTCATAGCCTGGTTCCTCTCTAGGTTTCTTCATAGGTTTTGGCCTTTCTAGGGAGTTTTTCCTAGCCACCGTGCTTCAACACCTGCATTGCTTGCTGTTTGGGGTTTTAGGCTGGGTTTCTGTACAGCACTTTGAGATAGCAGCTGATGTGAGAAGGGCTATATAAATACATTTGATTGGTTTCCACAGTCAATCTAAAACAATGGCTGACGTGCAGTATCAAAGGTACTTACTGTCAACCATGCAAACTAACACCAGCTATAATACCATTACCAGTGTCAGTCAGGCTTTAAAAGAACAATATGGATATGATAAACGCTCCATGTGAAGATAATCAAGTCTGTCTGAGACTGTTGTTGATTATAAAGGACCCAATAACCTTTTAAGCTTCAAATCCTTCTTCTCTTTCCATTTGACCTCTGCTCTGTTCTATTCAGATATGCATACATTTTACAGGTAATCCATTTAAAGGCATGATGCACACAATGAAGCAATCCAAGTTAAGTGCCCTGATCAAGGGTACTGCAGTAATATGCACCTATTAGGATTTTAACATGCAACAATCTGGTAAACCCTCTTCCTCTACATACAAATTAATACAGCCTATTTAAAATTCCCCTTTAAAGGCTCCTTCAACGTTTTTGGTTTTGTAATATTATTGAAGAGTTTTGACGGCCCTCAAAATACCAGCTACATACCAATATCTGAAATGATTACCGGAAATATGAAGGCTATGGGCTCTATTCAATCTGTACCGCTGAAGCATTACAAATTGCGCAATAGACATTTAAAGGTAATGTCCGATTAACCCAGCATATGCAGCGGTTACCATGAATGCAGTCTCCAGTAATGCGGTAACGCTGCCTTTAAATTTAAATTATGCTCTAATGCTGAACTTTTATGGATTGAATAGATCCCTATGAAAGCTACAGAACACTATTCTACTATATGAATGCATAAAACATTTTGTTTGCTTATTTCTCCTAAATTGTCATTTCTATCCTCATTGGGTATTCTCTAACATATACACTGAGTATACAAAACATTTACTGACCAAGTGAATCCAGGTAAAAGCTATGATCCCTTATTGATGTCACTTGTTAAATCCACTTTAGTCAGTGTAGATTAAGGGGAGGAAACCGGTTCAAGAAAGATTTTTAAGCGTTGAGACAATTGAGACATGGATTGTGTATGTGTGCCTTTCAGAGGATGAATGGGCAAAAGATTTAAAGATATACTGTAAGTGCCTTTGAACGGGGTATGGTAGTAGCTGCCAGGCGCACCAATTTGAGTGTGTCAAGAACTGCGACCCTGCAATTGTTTTCACACTTTCCCGTGTGTATCAAGCAGTGGAGGTTCCTCAGAGGAAGAAGGGGAGGACCATCCTTTTCAGTGAATTTCATAAAAATAGTGTAACATTTAAAAAAGTTATCCTTTTTAGATAAAACCATACTAAATATATTCACGTCATCAAATAGTTAATTAAAACACACTGTTTTGCAATGGTCTTCAGTAGCCTCAACAGCACTCTGTAGGATAGCACCATGGTGTAGCCAGAGGACAGCTAGTTTCTGTCCTCCTCTGATTACATTGACTTCACTACAAAACCTAGGAAGCTCAGAGTTTTCACTACCTTCCACAGAATTACACATGAATTATGATGACTTCCGGAGGACGTCCTCCAACCTATCAGAGCTCTTGCAGCATGAACTGACATGCTGTCCACCTGATCAAAGGATCAGAGAATTAATCTAGTACTGAAAGCATAAGCTACAGCTAGCACTGCAGTGCATATATTGTGGTGAACAGTTGACTCAAACAGAGAGAAAGACAATAGTTGAACAGTTTTGAACAAATTAATTGATTAAAAAATGAAAGAGAGATAGAGAGAGAGCTAGCTATATTTTGTTGTATTTTTTTCACTTTCACTTACTTAGTTAGCAAATGCAGCTAGCTAGTTTAGCCTACTCAAACACACGTCTCAAAACAGAGGGGGATGTTATGTTAGCTAGCTGACTATGGCTGTCCAACACTGGAACTATTCCAAGTCAAGGTAAGCTTTTGATTTGATTAATTTATTGCCACCAGGTCCGCCGGGTAACTGCTTAAATGCTGGCTGACTGTACACTGTACTGCTTGATTGTAGCGGGTTTACTAACGCGTTCGTTTTAGTAACTGTGTTGACTATGAAGTTAGCCAATAATGGTGATAACGATGTAGGCTGTGTGTAGAGGTTAGCGGTTATGATATGAAGGTTTGGCTTGGAAAGGTTTCTTCACCTGGTCACAAAGAGCTGCTGTGTTGTGCAATGAAGTCCACGAGCGAAGGGAAATGGTGAGAGGAGGAGAGCGCATAGATGCAAGAAGGAATTATATAATGAGCAAAGTGATCATGCTGTTTGTATATGATGCTATGAAAGTGAACTGTGTTTGCGGGTGATCAGGTGTGTATCCATTTCGCCGATTCTGTTGAAAAACTGTTCTTAAACGGAAGCTACGGAACTGAACAGGGATAAAAATACATTAATTTGCAACTAATAATTACACCCTAGATCAGCTAGATGCAAGCAAGAGTGTGCAAGGCGGTATTGAATATATCACTATCACCTTGATTACTCAAATTTTCTCTCGACCTGTGCACCTATGTTGTAAACTTACATTCGTAGGTTAGGATGTAGCAACCTCATGATGGGTACAGGGAAAATTTGAGTATCATGTAGTAGCCTAAACCTATCAATGTTACATTGAGCTAGGGGAATGGAATATGAATGACAGTCATCCAACATGCTGTAATAGAAATAAGGCCATGCTCATAAAAAAATCTATCTAATAATCTTGTTCTCTCATTCTAAACAGCACAAACCCCCCACTGGTATCAGGAATGGTCCACCACCCAAAGGACATCCAGCCAACTTGACACAATTGTGGGGAAGCATTGGAGTCAACATTGGCCAGCATCCCTGTGGAACGCTTTCGACAACATTTCGAGTCCATGCCCCGACGAATTGAAGCTGTTCTGAGGGCAAAAGGGGGCGTTACTCAATATTAGGAAGGTGTTCCTAATGTTTTGTACACTCAGTGTAAACTTAACCTCCCAAAAGGCTTACATGCTTAATTACTAACATCATGAGTAATTGCAGCTGCGTTGGTCCCCGCTGGTCTCCTCTATTTTGGTCTTTTATCATTAGGACCTTTTTAGGAATGTGAAATAGAAATAGACATTTAAATAAACACCCGAGACATGCTTTCATTGATTTATAAGGGGGTGTTGAAAACCTGTGGAGAAATGTAATGGACAAAGATAGCCAACACACTGAACTGACACAGACAGATGCAGCCAGAGAGGATAGATGCATTGGAGTTTCTCTCTGGTTGACAATGCACCTAAATGCTGACCATCCTCGCTTTCGGTAGCCACAGAAACCACTGGCAGGTTACCAAGAGTGACCCTCTGGAAGCATCAGACATTTACTGCTTTTGTGAGGCAGGGCTGCATATCATCAGAGGTCATGACCTTTGATGTGGGGGCTGGGTTCATTGGTGGGATTTTGTCATGTTCGGCATTGCACTCATGCTCTGCACTGTTTGACTAACCAATATGATAACACAATAGATTATTGGTAGTAGCTCCTGGTTACGAACAGATTTTGTTCAAAATAAGTGATCAAGGGTAGACCTAGGTCATTAGCTCATAATAATGTTTGTCCTCTCTTGGATTAAACTGTTGCTACTTTTTAGAGTGTCCAGTGTGTCCATATTTTGACCAATTGGTAAAATAAGATGTTAATTGTGATGATGATCCTCTAAGAAAACAAATGGTCCAAGCCTCGTCTTTATCATAATCCGTTCAAAACTTATTGAAGTTTTTACCCTGGTAGGGTGGTCAGAATTAGGAAAATAGCATGGCGTTAGCTAGGTCAGATGCTGTGCGAGAATTAAGGGCTACCACTGAACTTGTCATCTTTCTCCTCAAATCTGGAGGACATAAAACAGTATAAAGGTAACATAGATATCGATTTTGAGACATGACATTTATTCATATTTTAGTATACGCTGTTCATATTAATGCGAAGTTCCTGTTCTTTTTCAAAAACTTCTCACAAAAAAACAAGTGTATCAATAGTTAGGTTTCCATCCAATTGGCGGCAGATTTTAATGCAAAAATTCTGCATAAAAACAATATGCACATTTCTCTACCAGAGATGTTTCCATCAAATTGACTTGATGACATAGTGCACATAAAAACACTTTTTGCAGTTAAATTCCCATGTGTTCCATCACATTCTTAACTCTACTGATGGTTTTCTCACAAAAAATGGTGCGATATAGCAAGTGTGCCCACTCTGGTATTGGCACGTGTGCGTGCTGTTGGCTAGAGTGTGCGCATAGCCGACATGATAAGACTATTATGGAGAAAAAGGACCATTATTTTTATTTGTCAAACAGCAGACAGGCATCGATGATCATGTCACCAGAATAAGACCCTCGATATTTATTGGAAAGGAGCATCTATCGTATTTTGTTTTGTCAACATTTGGAAAGTTTTTCAAAACAAATTCTGTTTCCATTGGGCCTGTCATGAGATTTTGTTTTATCCGACATGCACTTTACTCGCATAAAAAGGTTGGATGGACCTTAGTTTCTGTGAAATGTCAACGAAGCACATAGGATACCCCAAGCTTTTTATTTTCAAATCCTTCTACATTTAATTCAACTCGAGTCATTCTAATTTTGCTATGTGCAACCTGCGGAAGACTATGTCAACTAAATGTAAAGTCCTCAAAAGTTTTGGCGATAAAGCTGCACAGCTCTGTCAACAGAGCTCTGTGCTTATTATCAGATGTAAACTCAGCAAAAAAAGAAACTTCCTCTCACTGTCAACTGCGTTTATTTTCAGCAAACTTAGCATGTGTAAATATTTGTATGAACATAACAAGATTCAACAACTGAGCCATTAACTGAACAAGTTCCACAGACGTGACTAACAGAAATGGAATAAGGTGTCTCTGAACAAAGGGGGGGTCAAAATTAAAAGTAACAGTCAGCATCTCGTGTGGCCACCAGCTGCATTAAGCACTGCAGTGCATCTCCTTCTCATGGACTGCAACAGATTTGCCAGTTCTTGCTGTGAGATGTTACCCCACTCTTCCACCAAGGCACCTGCAAGTTCCCGGACATATCTGGGGGGAATGGCCCTAGCCCTCACCCTCCGATCCATCAGGTCCCAGACGTGCTCAATGGGATTGAGATCCGAGCTATTCGCTGGCCATGGCAGAACACTGACTTTCCTGTCTTGCAGGAAATCACTCACAGAACGAGCAGTATGGCTGGTGGCATTGTCATGCTGGAGGGTCATGTCAGGATGAGCCTGCAGGAAGGGTACCACATGAGGGAGGAGGATGTCTTCCCTGTAATGCACAGCGTTGAGATTGCCTGCAATGACAACAAGCTCAGTCCAATGATGCTGTGACACACTGCCCCAGACCATGATGGACCCTCCACCTCCAAATCGATCCCGCTCCAGAGTACAGTCCTCGGTGTAACGCTCATTCTTTCAACGATAAATGTGAATCTGACCATCACCCCTTGTGAGACAAAACCGCGACTCGTCAGTGAAGAGCACTTTTTACCGGTCCTGTCTGGTCCAGCAACGGTGGGTTTGTGCCCATAGGCGACTTTGTTGCCGTTGATGTCTGGTGAGGACCTGCCTTACAACAGGCCTACAAGCCCTCAGTCCAGCCTCTCTCAGCTTATTGCGGACAGCCTGAGCACTGATGGAGGAATTGTGCATTTCTGGTGTAACTCCGGCAGTAGTTGTTGCCATTCTGTACCTGTCCCGCAGGTGTGATGTTCGGATGTACCGATCCTGTGCAGGTGTTGTTACACCTGGTCTGCCACTACGAGGACGATGAGCTGTCCATCCTGTCTTCCTGTAGCGCTGTATTAGGCAGCTCACAGTATGGACATTGCAATTTATTGCATTGACCACATCTGCAGTCCTCATGCCTCCATGCAGCATGCCTAAGGCACGTTCATGCAGATGAGCAGGGACCCTGGGCATCTTTCTTTTGGTTTTTTTCAGAGTCAGTAGAAAGGCCTCTTCAGTGTCCTAAGTTTTCATAATTGTGACCTTAATTGCCTACCGTCTGTAAGCTGTTAGTGTCCTAATGACCGTTCTACAGGTGCATGTTGTTTATGGTTCATTGAACAAGCATGGGAAACATGCAAAGCATATTTAAACCCTTTACAATGAAGATATGTTAAGTTATTTGGATTTTTATGAAATATCTTTGAAAGACAGGGTCCTGAAAAAGGGACGTATCTTTTTTTGCTGAATCTGACTTTTTGTCTATATAATGTCCCACAAACTGAGCAATCGGGGAGAAGGCCCTTGGTCAGATAGGTGACCAAGAACCTCCAGAGTTCCTCTGTGGAGATGGGAGAAACTTCCAGAAGGACATCCATCTCTGCAGCACTCCACCAATCAGGCCTTTATGGTAGAGTGGCCAGACGGAAGCCAGTAAAAGGCACATGACAGCCTGCTTGGATTTTTGCAGTGGCATGGATGTTTTTCAGCGGCAGGGACTGGGAGACTAATCGAGGCAAAGATGAACGGAGCAAAGTACAGCGAGATCCTTGATGTAAACCTGCTCCAGAGCCCTCAGGACCTCAGACTGGGGTGAAGGTTTACTTAAGCATACAGCCAAGACAACGCAGGAGTGGCTTTTGGACAAGGATCTGAATGTCCTTGAGTGGCCCAACCAGAGCCCGGACTTGAACCTGATCGAACATCTCTGGAGAGACCTGAAAATAGCTGTGCGGCAACGCTCCCCATCCAACCTGACAGAGCTTGAGTGGATCTGCAGAGAAGAATGGGAAAAACTCCCCTAATACAGACCCAAGAAGACTCGAGGCTGTAATCACTGCCAAAGGTGCTTCAACAAAGTACTGAGTAAAGGGTCTGAACAATTATGTAAATGTGATATTTCAGTTTTTTATTTGTAATACATATACCATTTTTTTCTAAAAACCTGTTTTTGTTTTGTCATTGTGGGGTATTGTTTGTAGAAGCTTTAATCCTTTTTAGAATAAGGCTGTCACATGACAAAATGTGGAAAAAGTCAAGGGGTCTGAAAACTTTCTGAATGCACTTGCTCTTTAAAAACGTGTCTCCCTGTGTAATATCAAAGGTTTGACTTTGACCTGACATGACTTTCTTCAGATATAAGATAACTCTGAGAATAAACCAAAAAAAAACTGTGCTGGCCTCCTGAGTGGCACAATGGTCTAAGACACTGCATCGCAGTGCCAGCTATGCCACTAGAGATCCTGGTTTGTTTCCAGGCTCTGTCGCAGCTGTGACTGGGAGACCCATGGGGCGGCAGTGAACAATTGGCCCAGCATCGTCTGGGTTAGGGGAGGGTTTGGCCAGCAGGGATGTCCTTGTCCCATCGTGCTCTAGCTCCTGTGGTGGGCTGGGTGCCTGCACGTTGACACTGTCGCCAGGTGTACGGTGTTTCATCTGACACATAGGTGTGGCTGGCTTCCGGGTTAAGCGGGCATTGTGTCAAAGAAGCAGTGCAGCTTGGTTGGGTTGTGTTTCGGAGGACGCGCGGCTCTTGACCTTCGCCTCTCCCGAGTCCATACAGGAGTTGCAGAGATGGATACCACAAAACTGGGGAGAAAAAGGGGTAAAACTAAAAAACTAAAATTAAAATAAAAACAACAGTGCTGAATATTTTATCACATTGATTCACAACAACAGAAGGTTCTGTCTACTGTACGTTTGGTCTGCACACAACACACAGGTTTCCTCCTGTGAAAAATACATCAACTTTACGGGTTTCATACAGGGTGTGCTTGTTAGTGTTTGGAGACTTATGATGGTCAGTGTTAGTGTTAGGGTTGATATTGAAAAGGTTCTCCCTGGATGTTGCTGTATGTCTGAGTTGGGTTGTCTGGGAGTCTAGAGGTTTTCACTGTGTGTTTGTGTCTGGAGGTGCTGCGTAGACAGACTCTATAAACAGAACTGTTTGAAGATATCTGTCTCTTTCAGAGTGAGGTGGTAGACCCACGCTTTAAATCAACGTGTAGAGGAGCCTCAGCCTGAACAAAAGCCGAACATAACAGGGATGAGAAGGGTGACAACAGGCTAAACATCCACAGACCTCTTCGATGTTGGTGAGTCCTTTGGTGTGGATAATTAGTCCGCCAACCCCCACAGAGGGGGTGACACCCACAACACTCCCACCCAACCTGTACCTCATCCTCACTCTGGCCACCACTGAGCTCCTAAATCCTGGTCGTAAAGTGAGGGACCCTGCTGCATAGGGAGGTCACAAAATGTTACTGCCAATCAAGCAATGGCAACCCCCTATTCTCCACTTTATGTCCTGCCTTTGTCCAAGTGCCTGTACTACTTGAATGAGATTTGGTGACAAACACTTCCCTTGGGGTCTCTTTGTACAAGCTGAGGACACAGAGAAGTGGATATCACACAGAGGTTGTTCTTGGTCCATTGAATCTCAAACGTTGCTTTGTCGCACGAAGTCACACTTCATGGACAAAATGTATTTCTTTACAGTCTTACGGCTCTTTTTTGAAATGTTGGGGATCATAATCTTTACATTTCAACACTTGAAGTTGAACAATACCTTGAGAGTGGATGGCCTCTCTCAAAATCCGATATTCCTTCCGATGTGAGTGCCATGTAGCACAGTTAACGCTTGGACTGGTCCCCCTCCATATTTAATCCACCACAGCTATTACAGCCCCAGCAGGAGAGACTGAACCATGTGTGGCACAAGAGGAGGGGGGAGGAGCAGGCGGAGGAAGAGGAGGAGGGGGAGATGGATCAGTCGGCCCCTGTAGAGAGGAGATCTCACCTCAGATCTGCTTATCTTGCAAAGGGAAAATTAAGGTCTCAGACTGTGTAGCAGCAATGCCACTGAAATACCCTGCTGGTTTTCCAACCTATTGTTTTGATTACCATTGATACGTTCAACGAGTGCTTGGATTATTATTTGACTGTCTCATTTTGAAACAACTGAGCTCAGCCAGATGTGCTGGGGAACCAGACAAAACAACAGTCATAGCCTTGACATGGTAACACAACATGGGAGAATAGAGTCGAGACTACACAAGAAATAGTCACATAATAACACCATGTGAAAGATTTGTTCTTCTGCACATTGGTTTAGTTTGGCATAGAACTGTAAATAAAGGGCAATTATTGTAAGCCAATCAATATAAATCGATCAATGTCTGGTTTGTCTGCGTAATTATGACTGTCATACACACATAAAAAAAGAAACCTTGGTAAATTATATTAGCAAAACATTATTTTATCCAGGATAAAAAGCCACATTTTATGACAAACATGTTAATCCAATGAACACAGGAGCTTTTTCAGAACAAGAAAACAGTGTATAAAGTCAATATTACTGCCCACATATTTCTGTGGAACATTATACATTAGACTGAAATGGAACCAGCACTGATGTGTATAAAGACAAGCCTCCACATATAGGATGACATACGTGCAGTATGCACACACACACGTTTTCTTCCTTATATGTGTCAATAGGGTGGCATGAAAGTTCCTTCTAATGTAGATTCACCTTGGTGAAGACATAAGGAGACCCATACGCTTGGTGAAGACATAAGGAGACACAATTGTTTTCCCTTTTTTGGATATTAAAAGGCTGGGTTGTTGGATCAGGTAAGACTTGCCCATAAGCATTTAGGCTCATGGCCAGGTTTTTCCCATAAACCTGTAAATGTTACAGTTTTGAATGGCGTAGGTGAGCCAGATCTGGGACAAACATAGCAGTGCAGGGTGTCTTGGGTGAAACCCTAGGAAGTATCTATGGGATTGGGTTTCAACACACACAATGCAATGCCACATGATCCCAACGCTGCCACCATCTGTAGATATATACGTGTGAGAAATTCCCTCTTTGCCTTTATTTTTGGGATCGTGCTGCTACTGATATACAGTAGATACGATTAATTAATTTAATTAGTTCCCCCCTCAAGAGATTTGTTAGTGCTCGCCTAAGATTACCCAGCACCCCATCTGGCCCTAGTCAGAACACATGGCCAGAGTCACACCACAGATTTGAGGGGGAAAAATAGGACTCCAGAAACCATGGCTCTTATCCCACACGCTGGTCGTCAGGGGATTGATGTTAAAGTCCTTTGCCCCCTCTTTTTACGACAATCTGCAAATAACATTTTCTCAGACAGACAGACAAACTCAGGAGAGAGTCCTGTTTACTTTCTTACCAAAGCTAGTTTGGATATGGTTGTTACCCTATCAAGTGTGAATCTGTTTTTCCCATTTCAGAGATCCTCCAGACGGTTTGGACTTTGGATTTTCCACTCTGTGGATCAGTGGTGCAGACAGGAAAAAGTGGAGCTGAGTAATAAAATAGGAATTCCACACATCATTTAGACATTTATTTCATCCTCTTTAGAATTCATATTTCTCCCCCTGTCCATTCTAGAACAGGCAGTATCTTCTGAGAACATCCTCTCACATCCATCACTGATGTTATCCATCTCCACATATATTATTCATTAGCCAACTTCCTGCTCTACTTTATAGTATACATAAAAATATGTGTATATATTTATGTGTGGCTGCAAATGACAGTGTGTGTGCCTATAGAGGATATGTAGTATAACAGTGTACATGCATATTTGCATACTGTAATGTAAGGCTAGGTAGAGAGTATGCGCTGACCAACTGTCAAGTGTCTTCACTGACATTTTCAACCTCTCCCTGTCTGAGTCTGTAATACCAACATGTTTCAAGCAGACCACCATAGTCCCTGTGCCCAAGAACACCTGCCTAAATGACTACCGACCCGTAGCACCCACATCTGTAGCCATGAAATGCTTTGAAGGGCTGGTCATGGCTCACATCGACACCATTATCCCAGAAACCCTAGACCCACTACAATTTGCATACCGCACCAACAGATCCACAGATGATGCAATCTCTATTGCACTCCACACTGCCCTGTCCCACCTGGACCAAAGGAACACCTACATGAGAATGCTATTCATTGACTACAGCTCAGCGTTCAACACCACAGTGCCTTCAAAGCTCATCACTAAGCTAAGGACCCTGGGAGTAAACACCTCCCTCTGCAACTGGATCCTAGACTTCCTGATGGGCCCCCCCCCCCCCCCCCCCAGGTGGTAAGGGTAGGTAACAACACATCCGCCACGCTGATCCTCAACACAGGGGCCCCTCAGGGGTGTGTGCTCAGTCCCCTCCTGTACTCCCTGTTCACTCATGACTGCACGGCCAGGCACAACTCCAACACCATCATTAAGTTTGCTGATGACACAACAGTGGTAGGCCTGATCACCGACAACGATGAGACAGCCTATAGGGAGGAGGCCAGACATATGGCCGTGTGGTGCTAGGACAACAACCTCTCCCTCAACTTGATCAAGACAAAGGAGATGATTGTGGACTACAGGAAAAGGAGGACCGAGTACGCCCCCATTCTTATCGACGAGGCTGTAGTGGTGCAGGATGAGAGCTTCAAGTTCCTTGGCGTCCACATCACCAACACACAAACATGATCCAAGCATGATCGAGATAGTTGTGAAGAGGGCACGACAAAACCTATTCCCCTCAGGAGACTGAAAATATTTGCCATGGGTCCTCAGATCCTCAAAATGTTTTACAGCTGCACCATCGAGAGCATCCTGACGGGTTGCATCACTGCCTGGTATGGCAACTGCTTGGCCTCCGACTTTTTACTACCTTGTCAGCTCGGGGATTCAATCAAGCAACCTTTTGGTTACTGGCCCAACATTCTAACCACTAGGCTACCTGCCGCCCCTTAAAGGCCTGTGTGTACCTCTGCTCCCTCCGTTATAGCTGTGTGGAGAGCGTTGCTCGTGTGAGCTGCAGTCCCTGTGGGTGCCACCTCAGCAGCCATTACGGAGGGAGCACTGTGTGTGTGTGTGTGTGTGTGTGTGTGTGTGTGTGTGTGTGTGTGTGTGTGTGTGTGTGTGTGTGTGTGTGTGTGTGTGTGTGTGTGTGTGTGTGTGTGGCATTGGTGTTACATAGCAATAAAGTAGGTGCATCAGTATGCACATGTCGACAATTGGTGGATAATTGTCTGTATGTGGGGGTACTAGGACACATGGACCTCAAACTGGCTCTCCTTTCACTTCAAAACCATCTCAACTCTACCAACACATATTCATCTAACCTCAGAGAGACCCTGGCATCTGACATCTCATCTCTATAGTGAGTGGGTGAAGAGTCTAGACACAGTGTCCATTTAAATCTTACATTTTTACACAAAATCCTTTAAACATTTTACTTGCATACTTGCGATTCTAAAATCTTTATAAGTATTTTGGGGTTATGTATCCAGTAGCATTTGGTTTGTCAGAAAAGACAGTGGTAAGTAAGATAGCTAAGTAGTGATTACACTGTGGTTATAAACAGACACTTAAGACAAATGGTATATGTGCAGTTGGCTGTTGTGTATCACTGTATCACATGATGGTCTTGACACGTCTGAGAAAAAACAATTATTACAGTATGGACTTACAGTATGGACCTATAAGCCAACAGCTGACGTGTTTGTGCTCAGTCTTTGAACTGTCTGGACCAGTGCATACATGTCCCCTTACCTGGGGTAACTCCTCTTTCTCACTGTGTACGTGTCAGATGTCGCCTTGTGTGTGTTCTCCCTGTCAATGTGTCAAATAAGCAAAAGCTTTGTTAAACAATAAATAAATAAAAATGACAATGCATTTTGTAGACATTCCATAAGTACAAGGGATAAATTATTTATCAAAGAAATGGCAAACATCATTAATATTGACAATGATGTCCTATGCATTTGGTGATTGTCCCCTGCTTCCTAGTATTTGTCTGCTAGTGGATTCTCTCTCTGATTCTCTCTCTGAAAAGCTCTTTTCCCATCTCTGTCTCAACCATTTTCTCCTATTTTTCTCTTTCACTGCCTAGCTGTGTTTCTCTATCTCTCAGCCTACACTACATTGCTCTGTTTCTCCCTCCTCTTCCTCCTTGTCCCTCGCTCCCCCTCAATTTCTATATCCTTCTCTGTCTCTACTTCTACCTTCTCTCACTCCCTCACTCCCTTCTCTCTCTCCCTGTCTCTCTCTCTCCCTGTCTCTCTCTCTGTGTCTCCCGCTCTGTTGTCTCTCTCTCTCTCCTCCATGTAATTGCAGCCTACTGCAGAGCTCTTGTACTCCTCCACAAGAGCCCTTTTGTGTGTCACACCTGGGGGGAGGGAATCCACAGGTCTGTCATCCACTCGCCTGTCTGTCTCCTTCTCTCCATCCCACATGGCCACACACTATCCTCATTGTCTTCCACTGTAGCATCTCAGGCTCGCAAGGCCCAATTATCACAGTCTTTCGTATACGCACACGAGCAACCCAAATTAAAGGCCCTGTAATTATGTTGTTAGTGTAGTGTTCTCGGTGTCGAGGTGTTCTTTGCGTTTGTGGTTTGCATCACACAATGGAATGTGATGAGGAATAAAACAGCTCTTTTGATGGATCTCAGTCCCAGAGACCTGTATATTTAGAATGAAAAGGACCCAAATTGGAGCTGTGTGCGTGCGCGTGCGTGCGTGTGTGCTCGCGTGTGTGTGTGTGTGTGTGTGTGTGTGTGTGTGTGTGTGTGTGTGTGTGTGTGTGTGTGTGTGTGTGTGTGTGTGTGTGTGTGTGTGATAAAGAGAAAGAGAAAGAGAAAGAGAAAGAGAGCAATAGGAACACAGGCAAACATGTTTTGTATTGCTGTCAATCTGAGTCACCTTGCCTCTCGGAACTCATCGTCTCCTTTCCTCTCTCACAGGCATTGGCCCTGTTCCCCACTGGGATAATATTATTGTGCTTATGCTAGCTAGAACCCTCTCCCACTGTGAGTGTGTGCTTAATTCTGGACAGACTTCAACTCCAAAATGACAGAATTTCTTGGAAAATAGTCAAGATATACAGCGAACATACCAATTAGCCTGTTCAACAGCAAGAAGATACCTCTAAAGGCAGTATGCCAACATTTCACTTATCAAGGACACCATGTCAGCACCAATGCTACGTGCAGGCAGGTTGACCTGAGCTTTATTTAGAGCAGGTCTGTCTGCAGCCAACCTGGGCTCCTTTTCTTCTGACATACTGAGCTTCTGACAGAGTTAAACCCTACACACCACCACAGGTCACCTGGGTCCTCACCTGAAGCCTGGCACCTGATAGGAGGAAAACACAGAGCTGGGCGGACAAGGCCAGGAAGGGATCAAGGAATACACGTCATAGGGACACTGTGTAGGAGTCAATTAAGAACGTACATTGTCATTGAAGGAAAAACATGACTGGAGGCTGGGGAGTTGGGGCTGAGCCTTATATAGAGCCCATCGAAATTTGGTGCACAATACACCATGGGTCAAGACAGTTTTCCAATATGTCATCTTTTTGGCAAATACAGCTCGTACTGTTTCCTTAATTTTTTATTGATTTATTTATATTATTATTAGGGGTGCCCCCACCCTCCAATTGACCCCTCCACTCCTGCTCTTGACCCCTTCTTGACCCCTTCTAACAAGTCTCTGCAGACAGAGTCACTCAACACTTTCTGCACAGCTCATTCCAGTTCCAAGCCTCTGGCATGACAAGATCTGAATAAAGGTTCTGAGTTCCGGCTCGTCTCAGCCATGACAGAGCTCAAAGGATCACGCCACAGTCAAGCCACATACCCCACTCCACAATTAGCCAATGGAGGGAGAGAGAGAGAGAGGGAGAGAGAGAGAGAGGGAGAGAGAGAGAGAGGGAGAGAGAGAAACAGGCAGATTAAGTGCTGGGGGGACAGCCAGGGCTAAATATAGCTAATACTGCAATTAGGGACCAACCGCCAAGAGAAGGAAAAACGGCGGGAGGGTGAAGTGGAAGGGAATGTCTTTTTTTTGGATGGTGGTGATGGGTGCCCATGAGAGTTGAGCTGATTTGACCCTATGCAGTACGAGGAAGATAAAGTTTGTGAAATATGCTCACAGTCACAGTTGAACCATTGCTAATCCTATTGATTTAGTTTAAACTCACCACAAGTCAATATCTTAAAACTGATTGTTACAATACACATTTTTTGGCTCCTGCTTATCAACTGCCATATCTGTGCCAATGGTACACAGTACCTCATTATCATTCTGAACTATTATTATTATTATGTTATTCATGTGCAGTGCTCCAGTTAATCTAGAATGTTTTTCCCTTTTTATGGAAATGTGCATTTAAGTTACACATCAACAACAGAAGCTTGTTAGAAGTTCCAGTGGAGAGAGAAAAACATTGACGTCATTTCTATCTTTGATATCGTCATGGTCCATTTAAAAGTCATCTGATTTGCATGTCTCCTGCCTGTCTGTCTCAGTGACAGACTGTCCTCTTCCTCTGTGCCACCACAAACCACAGTCGCTGGTCTGCCTGAACACCCAAGCAAACACATAATTGTATGTTGATGATATGACTTCCTGTTGAAGATGGTACACTAAACGCAACATACAACACGGTAAATTCCATGTTTTCCAACTGATCCTTGACAAACAACTAGGCCTACGTCATCAATTTTTTAAAAACCTTTATTTAACTAGGCAAGTCAGTTAAAAACAAATGATTATTTACTAACAACAGCCTACACTGGGCCAATTGTGCCCCACCCTATGGCACTCCCAATCACAGCCAGATGTGTTACATTCTGGATTTGACCCAGAGACTGTAGAGTCAAATATGACACTTGATCACTCTTACACTGTGATGCAGTGCCTTAGACCACTGTGCCACACGGGAGCCTTAAGGCTGTGCATTTTTCAGCATTGGATATTCAACATCATAACCTTTTAAAATCACATTTGACACACACAATGTATACCGCCCTCACAAAAATGTCTACTTTTCTTCCAAGTCCTATTTTCAGTAACGGCTTTTCCCATGTCAGGCCTGGTTGCCACAGCAACAGTTTGGTTTCCCTTGGTGATTACAACATCTATTATCTCCCTGGAGAGGTTGCTCTCCCTGTCTAAATAGCTGGAAATTAGGTTTATTTTTTGCGGCTCTGTCAGGGTTGAGGGTTAAGTGACACATTTGGTGTACTCCTTTCCCTCAGTAAATGGAAGCTTTTGAAGACTGCCACCAAAAATGTTAGTAGACACTACTGTATAGAGAAACAACCAAGAACAGGTTGAGGGTATAGTTCTATATTGTTTATGGGTTTTGGGAGACCAGTTGACCAGTTGACAAACCAGCTTATGAATCACGCAAGCCCTTTTTAACTTGAAATTGTTTTCTCCAGGGTCGTCTTCTAGGGACATGTTGATCTTGAAAGGCGTGATATGAAATGGAGACCACATGAGAAGTAATGAGGACCACTTATGAGCCATTGTCATTGGCAGAGACAGGGTCAGGGTTAGGGTGACTCCCGCTTCCCCCCCTGCGGGCGAGCGTGTGCCATTTGTAAGCTCAAGGTCGAGGCTTGTCTTTGTGTCTCTTTGTTGTTGGTTGCCATCATCCCCATGCCTGACCCCCTCCCCTCCCTGACCCCCTCCCCCTCTCCATAACCCCCAAACCTTCTGTTCTCCACTCTCATCAGATATGCAGGAGGCTCAGCTCCCTATACCCTCCCACCCCATCCCACGATGGCACCCCCCTCCCAATGCCTTCTGGGATTTCCAGTCCCATATGCCCGCAGTATCAGCTGTGTTTGAACCCCCCTAACAGACCAGTATTATATCTCTGTGTGAAGGGCAGTCAAGCATATTAAAGGCCCAATGCAGCCGTTTTTATCTTTATTTATCTTTATCTTAATTTGAGCCAGTTTGCTACAGCAAGAAAAGAATCCTGCAGCAACAGAAATTGTGAATTATTATGTGGATTATAATTAACTGAACATTTTTGTAGGGGTTGATTCATTTTTCGTTAGGCCAAATCAAGTCTGACATTTTAAACTGGAAATTACAAACTTTAGAAGCCTTTTAAAACCTCAAATACACTACAAGGAAAATTCTCAGCAACAAAAGAGTGATCAAATTAAGATCCTACATCTGTATGTACGTTTACTGCCCAGGAACTGCTGTCTTCTACAACACTAATATTATGTGCATCACATTGAATCACATGGGTGCTTCCGTTTTTGTTTGATGGGATGTCCCAGTAGGACACAGGTCTATTGTTAACCTGTCCTTGAATCATGAACTCAATACCGGAACAAACTGGAGTTAGTAGAGCTGTTGTTCTAGATAAGAAAGTTCTGTAAAAACACAAAGATCACAAAATAGGGTCAGTCAACACTAAAAATATCGAACTTCCATACGCACACATACGTATTTACAGTCTAGTATGGTACCAACTATATGTGTTGCTATGTTGTGTTGTGTCTTACTGGTTCCTCTGAGGGACAGTAGAGGGGGATTATGGGCCGGGGAAGCAGTTCTAACAGATGAACTCAACAGCCACAAGTGACCGGTGCTTTAGGAAACGAGGGAGGGGTCTGCGTGAGAGGTGTGTGGTTGTGAGGGCCACTCAGTGGAGTGACATGGGTTTTAGCTATGAGACGTACTCTTCCAATCAACCGGCTCTCAAACTCACTTTCAAGATGTGCACATTTAGACGCCAGCAGGGTTTTTTTCGGATGGAATGTGCAGTACAATAACCCTGTGGTTATGATAAATTGATATGACCTTTTTCCTTATGAAAGCAAAATCATTTAAAACCTCTAACTCATACATCGCAAGAGACACCATTTCCTTTCAGTCAGATGGAATGTTCTTCTCACTACATTTAGCTCTCTACCAAACATTTCCTATAGACTTGACAGGCAAACTGAAAAGTATAGCTTCAAAAATGTGGGAAACTGCAGTGGTCTATCTCAAATGAACCCCTGTTGCCCAGTGCAGTGGTAAGATAACGAAGGTGTTAACCATCCACCACAGTCCCCAGGTCTCTTGCCAAGTGTCTGGTAAAAACATTTCTCCTGCGTAGGCTACTGTATGTCACCAGCGACTAAAACAAAAACACTGCTGCAACTGTCCAAAGAAAACAAGTCCACAAGTCCCATCCTGCCTGGTCCACCATGGCTATATTTAGACAGTCTGTTGAATGGATCTCAGCAAGACAGAGCAACATCAGGACTGATAATCAGGGCCTTGGCGGCTGGCGCTGGCTGGGGAATGTGATTGTTTACAGGGGAATGGAATGAGGAGATTGGAGGCAGTTAAGCAGGTATAGTAAAAACCCAATAATGCTCCCAGAGCAACCATAACACAGCAAAGTAAAAGTAATGTATGCAGGAATTTCAGAGAGAGTAAACAGAACGTTGTAGATGTTACTAAACCTTTGCTCAATGTATGTTCTGTATACCCAGATTTAGAATGTCACGTTATGACAATTGGAAACCAGGTGTAAGATGCACAGAAATGTTACTTAATAACTAACCTAACGTTAGCTTAGCATAAAATAGCCTAAAAACCTGCCAGACTAACCTCTCTGTTAGCTTAGGACCCTGGGACTGAACACCTTCCTCTGCAACTGGATCCTGGATTTCTTGACGGGCCGACCCCAGGTGGTGAGGATAGGCAACATCACCTCCGCCATGCTGACCCTCAACACTAGTGCCCCACAGGGGTGTGTGCTTAGTCCCCTCCTGTACTCCCTGTTCACACCCCCAGCACCATCATTTTGCTGACGACACGACGGTGGTAGGCCTGTTCACCGGCGACGATAAGAGGTCAGTGACTTCCTAAACTTATTTAGGCTATCCATAACATAGGGGTTGAATACTTATTGACTCAAGACATTTCAGCTTTTTCTTTTTTAATTCATTTTATTAACATTTCTAAAAACACAATTCCACTTTGACATTATGGGGTTCAGGTTGTAACACAACAAAATGTGGAAGAAGTCAAGAGGTGTAAATACTTTCTGAAGGCACTGTAGCTTCTTTCTCATGTTCTTCTGATTTTCATCTCTTGTGTTTTTGTTCTACCTTATGTTATTTTTAGTGCTACCTTGATATTGATCACTGCATTGTTGGGTTTGGAGCTGGCAAGAAGGGCATTACACTGTACTTGTGCACGTGCCATTAAAAGTCGAAACTTGCAGGGAGCAGCTGTGGATACAGAGGAATGACAGAAATGCAGGTTTTCTGGAAGAGAAGAATGCACCAGGTGGTATTTGTGGTGAGTCAACATGGGGAGGAGAAAACAAACAATAGTAACATAGTTTGTAGGGTTCCTTTAAGAAAACAATGGTATCATCGAAGTTGTGAAATACCATTTAGGTGAGATTGTAGACTGCATTGTGTTGTCAGAAGTGTGTGTGTTGTGTTGTGTTGTGTGTGTGTGTGTGTGTGTGTGTCCTAGTCAACTATCACACAGATTTTTACCCAACACACAGTCTTGGAGAGTCAGCAATTGTCTTTCATTTATTAAATGTTTTATTTAACCCCTATTTAACCAGGTAAGTTGACTGAGAACACATTGTCATTTACAGCGATGACCTGGGAAATAGTTATAGGAGAGAGGAGGTGGGATGAATGAGCCAATTGGAAGCTGGTGATAATTAGGTGACCATGATGGTATGAGGGCCAGATTGGGAATTTAGCCAGGACACCGGGGTTAACACCCCTACTCTTATGATAAGTGCCATGGGATCTTTAGTGACCAAAGAGAGTCAGGACACCCATTTAACATCCCTTCCAAAAGACGTCACTACACAGAGCAATGTCCCCAATCACTTCCCTGGGGCATTGGGATATTTTTTTGGGACCAGATGGGCACAGTGGCCAAAAACAGATTGATAACTTATTTTCAATGTTACAGCAATGGATGTCAACAAATCTTTTTTTCTGGTGTGACTGGTGATCTACATCCTTGTTCAAATATGTACTTAATCACCTTTCAGACAAAAACATTCCATAGCACTTCACACTGTGTGTTTAACCTACCTCGCACACCTCCACCAATAGCACCCAGCTGAGTGATGCAACCTGCTTGTTTTGTTGTTATAGAGAGAAGGAACCCGTATGCCCTCTCAACAGGGTGATCTTGTTTGTCAGGTCTGTGCCTTGTCTGTGCAGTGTGGCATGAACAGTCCAAACTGTACCAGGCTACACAGCGCAGTGAATTCTCAAGTCATGCCAACACCTAGTTTACAAACATTCTCAACATACCAAATGACACCATGGCATTGTGAATAGGAAATGAGGTCACTAAAGTTTACGAGGTAACCCTTATGATGGCATGAGGCTGTGTAATATCTTATTACATCTGTCCCCAAACCTAGCATTGCAGTAGTCATGTATAATTAGACAATAACATCCAGTCATGAATGTAAAACCATAAGAAGAACGTAAATATAGTTGATATAGACAATGAAACGCTTCATGAACATCATGCTTGTTTGTTGACTATCAACAACAACTTCAATCTAACAAAGATCTGTGTGCTTCGAAAATGACAACTCTTCATGACTTTGTAGAAAACAATGAAAGGATCACTTTTTTTTCTAAAAGCCTTTGACTACCCAAGAAGGATTAACACAAAATACAAGTCTCCCTGGCATCTGCTTGGCAAATGATTCATCCGAACGTGATCCATCCCCCATGCTGGTTGCTAGTAGCACCGCCCACAAGACAGAGAACAAGGATAGACTTGAAGCTGCTGCTGCTTTCATGTCGTGGGTGTTCCCTGGTCTCTCCCGGCCTGGCCCAGATAGACAACAAGCATTAGTTCTGACCTCCTGCTCCAGTTACCCATCTTTTTATCTTTCATCCATCTTATTTCTCAGACTCAAAACACTAAGATTGATTCGTCAAAGCTTGTCGTTACATTCATGGGATTAACAATGGTGTCTATGTTAGTGGGCTGTTAATGTGTGTGCTTCCTGTGTCAAGAGTTTCTGTGCACTGCTCGTCCACTGTTCTGCTTCACTCTCTCTCCCTCGCCCTCTCTCTCTGTATTGTATGTGTGTGTGTCTGTGTGTATGTTCTGATACTGTATATCCTGATGTACTGTGCTGTGCAATGACATTGTCCCAATCCAGAGGCTCATTGATTCCCAGGCATTCCCAGAATGACAAGCATGGAATCTCCGGAATGGGCATGTAACCCCAGTATCAGTCTCTAATGCAAACAAGCATGAGTGGCAGGCTTGCATCACTTCAATCACCACCAGCGACCTCATTCACAATGACTGGCTGACCCTGGTTCAGTACCTTAATGTGTGGACTATGGCAGGGAACTGACCCAACTCACACAAACCCGAGCCTGGGTCAGCAGAATATAATGTGTTTAGCTGGCAGCCAACTCCCTCAGTCATACAGTACAGTAGGAAAACTAGGATTCCAGTAAGAGATTAAGTATAAAAGTGATGTTTCTATCTGAAGGGCATTTTTATAACTGCAATGGCTTCCATTTTGTCTGTCCGCTGTTAGGTATTATTAGAGGAGGCATTTTACCCTTCCAATCTTTACTAGACCTTGCCACATGATTACGTTTCTGCATGTTTTCTTCTCCCTGTGCCGCAAACTGCAGCACGCCTCCAGTCAAATGGCATATCAGATATCCACAAGCCCTCCTGCTGGAGCCCTGAGTCCTGGTGAAAAGGAGAGAAAAGGAACAGTGATTAACTAGAACCAGACACCAAATGTTCATTTCATCACATTACAATTCATCTACATGAGCACGAAACAGACAGTAGGTCATTACATAAATTCCTACTGTTGCCCCATCATTCCTGAATCAAGTACAAGCTCATAAATAATATCGCAAAAAATATATACACATAGTCATTTTAAATCCATAAAATGCTAAACAATACATAATAAAGGGAGATATGGTACTACACGAGGCTGCAGACCTTGTTTGATAAAAGAAATGTGATGGTGGACCAATGAGTCAGCTCTTACTAAGAGGCCCAGGGCAAGGAGGAGTAACATGGCTGGCAGATGCAGTGAATCATCGTTTATTATGACCGCTGCACTGGGGTGCCCCAGCTACTGCTGCGGCCCACATCTCAGACGAACAAGCTCAAACCAGCAGAGACCATCGTTGGGCATCACAGAGGTGTGGTAAACCAAGCATTTTACTGGCAGTCCACCTAACTCGCATTATAATGTGCAATATACATGAGACAATAGAACACAGCATTGATTTGTGGTAGAAGAGAAGTAAGCACTGGGGATCCAGAGTAAATTAAGCTCATCACCCAGACCAGATCAGATAATTATCTGTACATTACTTCTAACATGTCTACCACGGTTACTTATCAGTTTATCCGATCTGGGAGGTGTTTCTGTTCTTTTGTGTGTAAAGTGCATTACATAAGTGTAGTTAGTCATTGCCTTATTTCCATATTCATTTGAAAAGTCAAGTGAATTTACATAACTGCACACTGCCTATTGTCCCTGAAGATGTTCTTGTTAATGATACTTCTATGGATTTAGACGCCTACATATGACTCCACTTCATAAATCATGGAGTTTTGGTAATAGATGATCATTTTGTGTACAATTATTAATTAAAAACATAACAGATTACTTTAAAAGGCCCAGTGCAATCAAAAACATGATTTCCCTATGTTTTCTACAGTATATTTCTCCACACTATGAGGTTGGAATAATACTGTAAATTGTAAAAATGATGAAAATGCCCTTTTAGCATAAGAGCTGTTTAAAAATATTGGCTGAAATTTCAGCCTGTTTTGGTAGAACGGAGTTTTGACTTGCCTGGTGACATCACCGGTATTAGTTAATAGACCATTCTGCCAATAACCGCTAGTTTTCAGGTTACCTATCCCTTCCATTAGGCTCGTCCAATTAGGCCCCTCACTCAGACCATTCGTAGACAGTCTTAGCAACATTCTTGCTTGAGAAATTGCTCTTTGCTAAGAAGCTATTATTGTTTCTTTTTTGACCATTTTAATTGAAAACAATTACAGTAAGGTACTTAATTACTACCCAGAAATGATTTGATATTGAGTTAAAAATGGCTGCATTGGACATTTCATACTGCAGTGGGTTAAATCAGAGTCACACAGAGGGATTCTTGGTAGTCTTAAAAAAATCTACTTTGAAAACAAAAGTATACACATCACACACATGGTTATGGGCTTAAAAAAGAATACACCTGTACTATGTCAGATATAGAGTTGAAATGTATTACATTTTGAGTTTGCATCCCAATATTACACTTTATATACATCACAGAAGACTGAAATATAACAAAACTGTTATAAACATAGAAACACCGGACACAAGAAGCTTATTACCTAAAATGGATCAATTGAAAGTGTGGGTTCACAGCTCCGATCCAGATGTGTTGGTCATTACTGAGACGTGGTTAAGGAAGAGGGTTTTGAATACTGATGTTAACATTTCTGGTTATAAACTTTTTTGGCAAGACAGCTGGGGGAGTGGCAATCTTTACCAAGGATCACCTTCAGTGCTCAGTTGTCTCCACCAAGTCTGTCCCCAAACAATTTGATTTGCTGGTTTTAAGCATTAAACTTTCAAATAGCTCTTTGTGGACTGTTGCTGGGTGCTATCGTCCTCCATCAGCACCGGCCTGTACCCTACCTGCCCTAAGCTCTTACTTTAAGGAGCAGTAATCTCTCTGTGGGTATAACCCCAAGAAGTATTGGGAAATGGTTAAAGACCTGAAGAATAAACCCTCCTCTTCACAGTTGCCCATGTCCCTTAATGTTGATGATGATGTTGTTACTGACAAGAAGCACATGGCTGAGCTCTTTAATCACCACTTCATTAAGTCAGGATTCCTATTTGACTCAGCCATGCCTTCTTTGCATGTCCAACATTTCCTCATCTCTCACCCCTTCTAATGCAACTATCTCCGATGCTTTTCCCTTTTTCCCCCTGTCCAGCTACAAAGTTTCTCCCTGCAGGCAGTCACTGAGTCCGAGGTGCTAAAGGAGCTCCTTAAACTTGACCCCACAAAAACATCTGGGTCAGATGGTTTAGACCCTTTCTTCTTTAAGGTTGCTGCCCCTATCATCGCCAAGCCTATCACTAACCTTTTTAACCTGTCTCTCCTTTCTGGAGAGGTTCCCATTTCTTGCAATGCAGCCATGGTTCATCCTTTATTTAAAGGGGAGAACAAGCTGATCCTAACTGTTATAGGCCTATTTCGCCCTGTTTATCAAAAATAACTTGTCAATAATCAACTGACTGGCTTTCTTGATATAGTATTATATTGGGTATGTAATCTGGTTTCTGCTCAGGTTATGGATGTGTCACTGCAACCTTAAAGGTCCTCAATGATGTCACCATTGCCCTTGATTCTAAGCAATATTCTCTCAAAGAGTGCAGTGTATAAAGTCAGAACATCTGCTGTCTCAGCCACTGCCTGTCACCAAGGGAGTACCCCAAGACTCGATCCTAGGTCCCACGCTCTTCTCAATTTACATCAACAACATAGCTCAGACAGTAGGAAGCTCTCTCATCCATTTATATGCAGATGATACAGTCTTATACTCACCTGGCCCCTCCCCGGATTTTATGTTAAATGTTCAACAACAAAGCTTTCTTAGTGTCCAACAAGCTTTCTCTACCCTTAACCTTGTTCTGAACACCTCCAAAACAAAGGTCATATGGTTTGGTAAGAAGAATGCCCCTCCTCCCACATGTGTTATTACTACCTCTGAGGGTTTAGGGCTTGAGGTAGTCACCTCATACAAGTACTTGGGAGTATGGCTAGACGGTGCACTGTCCTTCTCTCAGCACATATCAAAGCTGCAGGCTAAAGTTAAATCTAGACTTGGTTTCCTCTATCCTAATCGCTCCTCTTTCACCCCAGCTGCCAAATTAACCCTAATTCAGAGGACCATCCTACCCATGCTAGATTACAGAGACATCATTTATAGATCGGCAGGTAAGGGTACTCTCGAGTGGCTAGATGTTCTATACCATTTTGCCATCAGATTTGCCACTAATGCTCCTTATACTACACATCACTGCACTCTATACTCCTCTGTAAACTGGTCATCTCTGTATACCCGTCGCAAGACCCACTGGTTGATGCTTATTTATAAAACCCTCTTAGGCCTCACTCCCCCCTATCTGAGAACACCCGTTCTGCCAGTCACATTCCTGGGTTGCTCCTCTTTTCAGTTCGCTGCAGCTAGCGACTTTAACGAGCTACAACAAACACTCAAACTGGACAGTTTTATCTCAATCTCTTCATTCAAAGACTCAATCATGGACACTCTTACTGACAGTTGTTTGTGTGATGTATTGTTGTCTCTACCTTCTTGCCCTTTGTGCTGTTGTCTGTGCCCAATTGTGTTCGTACCATGTTAGGTGCTGCTACCATGTTGTGTTGCTACCATGTTGTTGTCATGTTGTGTTGCTACCATGCTGTGTTGTCATGTGTTGCTGCCTTGCTATGTTGTTGTCTTATGTAGTGTTGTGTTTTCTCTCTTGTTGTGATGTGTGTTTTGTCCTATATTTATATAGTATTTATTTTGTATTTTTAATCCCAGCCCCCGTCCCCACAGGAGGCCTTTTGCCATTTGGTAGGCCGTTATTGTAAATATGATTTTTTTCTTAACTGCCTAGTTAAATAACAGTTAAATAAATAATGTAAAATATGAATGACGAAATCATGAAACATTTTAATAACATTCCACCCATGAGGCCACAGAGGACACTTTTGGCCATTGACTGCAGGGAAGGGCTACATGACTGTCTGCATCAACTTAGGCTGATTAGAACCCAAGTTGCATTCCATGTATGCCCATGGCCTACATTATGTTCCCAGATCTAAACCTAACATTGACCAGTAGGATATAATAACTTGGCTCACTGACTAAACATCAGCTTTATTAATTTCCTGTTCAAGTTTCACTGCCGTGGCATGATCTGACTTGGTCTAGGATATGACTTCATCACAGGATGATAACCTTCCTGTTGACCCAGGTGTACATGTCATATCATTTTATATCACATCAAGCCATATCACAGAACAGTAGGCCTACATCACACAGCGAAAATATGTTACAGCCTTATTATAAAATTGATTAAATAGATTTTTTCCTCCTCATCAATCTACACACAATATCCCATAATGACAAAGCAAAAACAGGTTTATAGAATTTTTTTGCAAATGTATTAAAAATAAAAAATTAAATATTAGATTTACGTATTTTTGCAACTTTGGCAGTGATTATGACGCTAAAAGCTTGGCACACATTTAATTTGGGGAGTTACTCCCATTCTTTTAATCGAACTAGGCAAGTCAGTTAAGAACAAACTCTTATTTACAATGATGGCCTCAGAACAGTGGGTTAGGGGGCAGAACGACACAGCCAATTACAGCCAATTACAGGTCCGGGTTCTGGTTGGGCCACTCAAGGACATTCAGAGTCTTTCCAAATCATGTCCAATCAATTGAATTTACCACTGGTAGACTCAAATCAAGTTGAAGAAACATCTCAAGGATGGTCAACGGAAACAAGATGCACCTGAGCTCAATTTCAAATATCATAGCAAAGGGTCTGAATACTTATTTAAATAAGGTATTTCTGTTTTGTGTTTTTTATAAATGTGCAAAAATTCCTAAAAACATTGTCATTTTGGGGTATTGTGTGTAGATAGATGAGGAAACATTTTTTTTTAGAACAAGGCTTTAATGGAACATAATGTGTAAAAAGTCAAGGGGTTTGAATACATTCCGAATACACTGTATATTATACACTATATCACATTATACTGTAGCTATTGAATATTGCACCAAAACGACTCAGTGATTGACTAAGAGCACAGCTATAGCAATGATAATACTGTAATGAGGGCAAGTGATTATTGAACATGTTTGTGGTTGACATTGTTCATTATTTGTTGAACAGTCATTTTGTTGAACAATGACCTCACTGAGACCTTCCATTAAACTTCATAGCCTCTTTGGCTCTGCTGTCTTGCTCTAATGTTCTCCTTCATTAGTTACCTATTTGTCCTCTGTGGCTCAAGAGGTGGTGTGTGTGTGTGTGTGTGTGTGTGTGTGTGTGTGTGTGTGTGTGTGTGTGTGTGTGTGTGTGTGTGTGTGTGTGTGTGTGTGTGTGTGTGTGTGTGTGTGTGTAGGCTATATGGCTCTCTTAGTAAGTAACAATATGTGTTTGCGAGTGAGTGAGTGTGTGTAGGCTATATGGCTCTCTTAGTAAGTAACAATATGTGTTTGCGAGTGAGTGAGTGTGTGTGTGTGTGTGTGTGGTATCGACCTTGGCAGCCAATGCAATGTGTAGGTTGATGATGTCACAGTGCAATAGCCAGAGTCCTGTTCTTTTCTTCCTGGTCGTGATTAAACGTACTCTCTCTCCCTCCCTCCTATCTGCTGATGAGTACAGTATGTAGGTCATAGCTGGTATGCAGCATCCTGCCCATAGTCACGCAGCACACCAAGGACACTTAAGGAGAACAGGACAGGAAGGAAGTAAATAACCAAGCAGTTACGGAACCCAGCAGGGAGTCTGTGGAATTTTCGATTGCATTGACACCCAGAAAGACGGTGTCCTTGGTTTGTGCTGCTGTGATCTGTGGCCCGCCAACAGCAGAGCAACTTCTCTGACAGGATCTGAATGCAAACACACACACACACATACATGTACATACACTGAGGCACGCATGCTCACAGATACGCACGCAGGCACCCATCACACTCACACATACACAGGTCCCATGGGAGGTGACAGCGGGAGTGTGCCAGAGCCTGAGGACATGCCAGCTGCTGGAGCCTCATCCTGAGCTGGCATCATTTGCTGCAATGCGGAGAGGAGGGAGAGAAAGAGTGAGAGAGTGAGGAAGAGAGGAAGAGAAGAGAGAGAGGGGCATAAACTCCCTCACACACAAGCACATTAATTCTGCTCCAAGAGCTCCTTGACCCCCCCCAACTACAACCCACCTCTCTTAGCCAGGATGAAAATTAGCAAAGACAGCCCTTTCACTTGAATTATTAAAGTCATGCAGCTTTAAAGAACAACTTTTATTTTTTATTTTAATTCAAGATGGAGCCCTCCTGTTTTCTTCCTTTTCTAAAAGGACGAAGATGAAGCAAGAAGACAGACAAGGATGGATACGCTGACAGAGCTGAGATTCTACATTGCCGTTTTTGAGTTTAGAGGCTTTTGACAGCTGAAACTATTTTATGTGATAATGCCGCTACTAAATACTGATCCTTAAGTACACAACTTATTCTATCAGAATGGAAGGCTCCCTTTTTTATTTGTTCATTCTGCCTTTCTGAAGGTTAGTTTTTCATCTTTCAGACTGCCTCCACTGTAGGCTCCATATCTAATTCATAACCTAAACAACATAACCCTAGAGGAAGGGCTCACTGTAAAAGTAATGAGACTTCTAAATGCATCATATTCTTTCTTTCATCTACTTCACATTATGAAGGAAAAGGCAACACAAAGTAGCAGGGGCGGATTGGCCATTTGGCAATTCTGGCAAATGCCAGATGGGCTAGACTTTTTTTTTGTTGGGTGGGCTGGTCGAAAATGACACCAAAACAATGAAAATGTGACATGGCCTGCAGCCTTTCAATAAAAATGTTTAAGGTTTTTGTGCAATTTCTCTGTTATACTAATCTGTAATGAGCCTTTGGCTGATCAGTGGGCAACGGCCAGCCCCCCACATTCAAAATCAAACGCTGTATTAGCAAAGAGACCTGCTCCGACTGTCATCAGTTAGACAGCCAAGATCATGGATCTCAAAATGTGAAAAGGATGCCTATAAACATAGAAAGAGCACATTCTACACTGTCACCTCAATCAAAACATAATTTTTTGGGGCAACTAAAACCATGATTTGGTCAAAAAATAAAGTGCATTATCCTCCCCTGTGCCGTCGCTAGGGCCCGCTGCTGTAATGAGCGAACCACTCTCCTCTCCCCCCATGCGCGTGGGAGAAAAAGACTTTCTGATCGTATAACATTTCAAAAAGCAATTGTGGGAGAAACACAGCTTTGGAAGCTTCATCTGCTTTTTCTTATCGACCAGAGGGAGGTCTCAACTTTCTGTAGGTATAATTTATATTTCTTAATGGCTTTGCGATATGGAGTGAAATGCACACCGGCCATTGCGAGGACATAGGCCTAAAGGTCCTGTTGTCTACAACTGAAAAGTATTTTTAGGACATAACATTCACTGTTGGATGAATACATGACTACTAGCAGTGGGTATTCTATTTAGAGTTAGCGATCTAGTTCATGTTGTTTTGAGTTTCAACCCCCTCAGGTGTTGAACCCCAAATTAATTAGCCTGTGATATTAGTTAGTACACATACTGTACTCTATGTAATTTATCTCTACTGAAAAAAAACGGTACATTCTGGAGTCTATTTTAACAGTAAAATATATCAACTATAGACTAATTGTAAACACAAAATGCATGACAATCACTGGATTAGGTTGCACATAAAAATATCTTGAATCTAAGGGTAGGTGTTGATTCAGGGGAACATGTTAGTCTGGATCCCTGTAATAGTAATTAACACTAAGGATGGATTCCTGAGGCGGGTCCTCTCCAAATACTATTGCTTCTCCATCGAGAGGGTTGCATCACAGCCTGGTACGGTAATTGCTCAGTCCACGACCGCAAGGCTCTCTAGATGGTGGTGAAGACGGCCCAGTACATCCCGGGACCGTGCTCCCACCCATCCAGGACAGTCGCGAGCTGTTCTCTCCCTTACACCCCATCGGACAGACGGTATCAGAGCACAAGGTCTGATACCAACAGGCTCAGAGACAGTTTCTAACTACAAGCCATCAGACTGCTGAGCACTTGAACTGGACTGACCACCTGCTCTGATTCTCCACACCTTAGCACACACACACACACACACACACACACACACACACACACACACACACACACACACATGCATTCATGCTACCGACAAATCACAACTGATGCTACCAGACTCTTATTACTGCTCAGTTTATACACTGCCCCCATCCCCCTTTCCCAATACACATGTAAACATTGGACTATAAATTGTACCTTCCTGTATTATACTTGTGCTAAAATGTTTTTCTATTCTACTGAGCCATGTACTTTATGTTCATATTCTTATCTTTTGTTATTTCTTATTGTTGCTGCCTTGTCGAGAAGGAACCTGCAAGTAAGAATTTCGTTAGACAATATATACCATGTGTATCCCGTATATACGACTGTTACAACTTGAAACATATTTAATACACTCATAGATTAAAGGGTTCCAAAAGGGCTCTGCGGCTGTCCCCATAGGAAAACCCTTTTTGGTTCCAGGTAGAACTCTTTTGGGTCCTATGTAGAACCCTCTGTGGAAAAGGTTCTACAACAAACCCTAAGGGTTCTTTCTACCTGTAATCAAAAGGGTTCTACATGGAACCAAAAGGGCTTCTCCTATGGGGAAAGCCTAATAACCCTTTTCAGTCCTAGAAAGCATATTTTTTTCTAAGAGTGTGGGTTGATGCCACAATATTGAAATGGCATGGCTTTGGTTGCCAGGGTTTGAACCTCAGGTCTCAGGTTGATGACGTCACAGTGCAATGCTAACTTGGCCATCCACTACATACTGTACTCTAAGGACCCACAGCAGCAGGTCATTTCTGGCCAGGTGAAACTGCACAAACCCAGAGGCCAGCAAGGACCTTGTGAATGACCTAACAAGATTAGGACCATCAAATCCTCTTGAAAGAAGTCTTCCCTCAACGCGACCCACAACTTAATCTCTGTGACGTCACTCACAACGTGGTGACACCAGTGTTGACGGGATCAATCCGGTTCAGTTTCCGTTTTTTGGGGGTGGAAGTCCAGTGCTGAGCCACAACCCTTTTTGTGAAATCTCATTTTCACTTGCGAAATAGCTGTTTTCACATGTTGAGCTTAAATTTCAGATATGAAACCATATTTTCACATGTATTGAATTTGGAGTTCAAATGTTAAAACCACCTTTGCACACACTGTATATACATTTTTCTATTGTGTTATTGACTGGACATTTGTTTATCCCATGTGTGACTGTGTTGTTGTTTTTGTCGCACTGCTTTGCTTTATCTTGGCCAGGTGGCAGTTGTAAATGAGAACTTGTTCTCAACTGGCCTACATGGTTAAATAAAGGTGAAATAAAGTAAAAATAAAACAAACGTGAAATTTGCTGTTTCATATGTTAAAAACTTTCACATGTGAAAATCGGATATGCAGTTTCACACGTGAAAAACTTTCTCACTTGAGAATCTCACGTTCACATGTGGAATTGCATTTGCAGTTTCACATGTAAGAAAACTCCACATGTGAACATCTTGGTCTAATGGTCAAGGTGTTGGCTTGTCCTGTAGAAGACCCTGGTTCTAATCCTAGCAGTGACAAAAACACATGTGAAATGTTGGGAAATCATGTGAAAAATCCATGTGAAACCTCACATGTGTCTGAAGACCAAATGTCATGTCTCGCTTGTGTCTATTTTTCCCATGTGATTCGTTCTAGTTTTTTCACATGCTCTTTTCACGTGATTTTTTCATGTTTTTTTTTTTGTAAGGGAGAGTTCCACTTGCTGTTTGTATACAGTATTTTGATGTCTACTAATCTCTCTGATATAAATGTTTTGGTAAAATTGTCAGTTATCCTTTCATATAGAAGACTAATGCTGAGACAGTGACACTGATAAGCTACTCCTCCTCCGGCCGCAAGATTTGTGTCTCCAGAAGAATTCATGTTTGTGTCTTTCTATGCTTAACAAACAATTCACATTGTTGCTTGCTGGAGTAGAGGCTCTTCTTGTGTGAGGGTGGATGTGTGTGTGGGATGGGATGGGAAACTCTGTCAAGGTTGCAGCCATTAGCTCATGTGGCATTCTGTTTTGGAAGTGCTAGCTGGAGACAAGTCTACACATATTTACTACCGTCCTCCTCTCTCTCTCCAGTCAGCTGCTGTACAGACAGCAACAGCAACCGAAGCCAAGTGAAGCCTATTGAATTATCAACTTGGCTGTCATGGGCTGCGGGCTACGGCAGGATCATTATTTTTATTGGCGGCGGCTGAGGCAGCACTTACTGTAACAGATGGGACAATTATTTGTCAAGCTCCATTAAATATTAATGGTTGGGGGTTGGATATTGGGGGTGGAGAGACATTGTCTGCAGTTTAGCTTTATTGCTACAGTACATGCCCCAGACTCCACCATCTCATCTCAGAAACCCAACCTCAAGCTGAGCAGTTGACACCTGTGTTTTTCTCGTAACATTGTGACCTCCTCCACTAACTTACACACACACCCACACCCACACTGCCCACTGTCCACCCTTTCCTGCATATGTTAGCATGTACAGTACCAGTCATAAGTTTGGACACACCTACTCATTCAAGGGTTTTTCGTTATTTTTACTATGTTCTACATTGTAGAATAATAGTGAAGACATCAAAACTATGACATAACACATATGGAATCATGTAGTAACCAAAAAAGTGTTAAACAAATCTAAATATAGTTTAGATTTTAGATTCTTCAAAGTAGCCACCCTTTGACCTTGATGTCAGCTTTGCACACACTTGGCATTCTCTCAACCAGCTTCACCTGGAATGCTTTTCCAACAGTCTTGAAGGAGTTACCATATATGCTGAGCACTTGTTGGCTGCTTTTCCTTCAATCTGCGGTCCAACTCATCTCAAACCATCTCAATTGGGTTGAGGTCGAGTGATTGTGAAGGCCAGGTCATCTGATGCAGAACTCCATCACTCTCCTTCTTGGTCAAATAGCCCTTACACAGCCTGGAGGTGTGTTGGATCATTGTCCTGTTGAAAAACTAATGATAGTCCCACTAAGCGCAAACCAGATGCAGAATGCTGTGGTAGCCATGCTGTTTATGTGTGCCTTAAATTCTAAATAAATCACTGACAGTGTCACCAGCAAAGCACCCCCACACCAGCATACCTCCTCCTCCATGCGTCAAGGTGGGAACCACACATGCAGAGATAATCCATGCACCTACTTTGCATCTCACAAAGACACAGCGGTTGCAACCAAAAACGTTGTGTTTCTTGGCCCAAGCAAGTCTCTTCTTATTGTTGGTGTCCTTTAGTAGTGGTTTCTTTGCAGCAATTTGTGCATGAAGGCCTGACTCACACAGCCTCCTTTAAACAGTTGATGTTGAGATGTGTCTGTTACTTGAACTCCGTGAAGCATTTATTTGGGCTGCATGTTCTGAGGCTGTTTTTTTTATTTTTTATTTATTTATTTATTTGTATTTAATTTTTACCCCTTTTTCTCCCCAATTTCGTGGTATCCAATTGTTGTAGTAGCTACTATATTGTCTCATCGCTACAACTCCCGTACGGGCTCGGGAGAGACGAAGGTTGAAAGTCATGCGTCCTCCGATACACAACCCAACCAGCCGCACTGCTTCTTAACACAGCGCGCATCCAACCTGGAAGCCAGCCGCACCAATGTGTCGGAGGCTACACCGTGCACCTGGCGACCTGGTCAGCGTGCACTGCGCCCGGCCCGCCACAGGAGTCGCTGGTGCGCGATGAGACAAGGACATCCCTACCGACCAAGCCCTCCCTAACCCGGACGACGCTAGGCCAATTGTGCGTCGCCCCACGGACCTCCCGGTCGCGAACCCAGGGACTCTGATGGCACAGCTGGCGCTGCAGTACAGCGCCCTTAACCACTGCGTCACCCGGGAGGCGCCGTTCTGAGGCTGTTAACTCTAATGAACTTATCCTCTGCAGCAGAGGTAACTCTGGGCCTTCCTTACCTGTGGCCGTCCTCATGAGATCTAGTTTCATCATCGTGCTTGATGGTTTTTGTAACTGCACTTGAAGAAACTTTCAAAGTTCTTGAAATTTTCCAGATTGACTGACCTTCATGTCTTAAAGCAATGATGGACTGTCGTTTCTCTTCGCTTATCTGTTCTTGACATAATATGGACTTGGTCTTTTACCAAATAGGGTTATCTTCTGTTTACCACCCCTACCTTGTCACAACACAACCGATTGGCTCAAAAGCATTAAGAAGAAAATAAATTCCACAAATTAACAAGGCACACTGTAATGAATACGATGGGAGACAGAGTGCTGGTTTCAAGCGCAGGGCGCAGCAGGAAGAGGCAGGTAGCTGGGACCAGGGACAGGAAGAAGGTCATACACAGGAACTCCAAAAAGGTAACAGTACAGGCAGGGAAAATGCTAATAACGTCAGGCAAGAGGTTGATGACAGGACATCTGATAGTCAAAAGTACAGGCAGGGAATAGGCTAATAACGTCAGGCAAGAGGTTGATGACAGGACATCTGATTGTCAAAAGTACAGGCAGGGAATAGGCAAAAAGCCGTCAGTGAGGATGGCCAAAAACTATGATACACAGGAAGATGAACAGCGCTTCGGCTAGAACGTGTAACAAAACAAACAATACCTCACAATGATGGAGCGCAAAGAACTGAACTAAATAGTGTGTGATAATGACATACAGGTGTGTGAACAGGTGATCAGAATTCAGGTGATTGGGATCTGGAGACTGAGCTGCGTTCAGGGGATCTATGTGTTTGAGTGTGAGCTGGAAAGTGGGCTGGAAAGTGAGCTGCGTTCAGGGGATCTACGTGTTTGAGAGTGTGAGCTGGAAAGTGGGCTGGAAAGTGAGCTGCGTTCAGGGGATCTATGTGTTTGAGAGTGTGAGCTGGAAAGTGGGCTGGAAAGTGAGCTGCGTTCAGGGGATCTACGTGTTTGAGAGTGTGAGTTGGAAGCAGACGTTACACACACCTGTTAATTGAAATCATTCCAGGTGATTACCTCATGAAGCTGGCTGAGAGAATGCCAAGAGTGTGCAAAGCTGTCATCAAGGTAAAGGGTGGCTACTTTGAAGAATCTCAAATATAAAATATATTTTGATTTGTTTAACACTTTTTTGGTTACTACATGATTCCATAGGTGTTATTTTATAGTTTTGATGTCTTCACTATTTTTCTACAATGTAGAAAATAGTAAAAATGAAGAAAACCCTTGAATAAGTAGTTGTGTACAAACTTTTGCCTGGTACTGTGCATGTGTAAATACACACACACACACACACACACACAATCACACACACACTACAATACAATACAAGGACACGTTATTCCCTGGATTTCACAGTTGTTCTAGGTTTAATAGAGTTATTGTGAATCCAAACAGAAAAAAGAAGAGAGAGAAAAATAATGAATGAGTCTGTCTTTAGACAGTACACATAGATTGGACAAGGCTGTTCAAATCTCTTTTTGACTGCAGGTGGAGGAAACCCTATCTGTAGTCTGAAAGCAAAACAATGGGTCTCTTCTTGAAGCAGTGAGCTCAGAGGGAGCCCAGCCAAGACAGAGCCTGTTCCACAGGAATAGACCTTGGCAGAGCCACACATGTCATCTGCTGTACAACAGACTGACACGTAGACAACTGGGGCCCTGAAGTCCTCTGTACAGTCACTATAACACTTATCTACTGTACAAGCAGACTGACACGTAGACAACTGGGGCATTGAAGTCCTCTGTATAGTCACTATAACACTTATCTACTGTACAAACAGACTAACCTTTTGTAATTTATATGACATTTCTCACATGATTTGGGCATACATGTGTTTTTATACTGTACACGTGTCCGAAAACCACATGAAGTCCTCCGTACAGTCACACATATTTTCCTCGTGGTCATATCAAGTGCACAGACAATATCGCTGTTGGTTTGTGTACATAGCCTACAGGTAGTATGGGCATGCGAGGATGTGCTGTGAGTTCTTGTTCTGTCTGTTCTTGTGCCAATTGTAGTGAATATTTGTTTATGAAGTGTGTGCGCACGTGCTTGCAGGCCTGTGCGTACGTGTGTGTGGATCAAAGTAGATTCGACAGAACGTAGGGTTTTGTATTGTTTGCCGCATACGTAGTACCACTCACGGGTAAAACAAGCAGTGGTCTCAACTGTGAAGCTGTAATGGACCTTAATGGCCCTTGGAACGGAGACATGGAAACATGCTCAGACATTGAGCCACATGTCACACTCTGGGCAAACATATCACATTAAGTGTATACAGTAATCCTCACACAGTAATCTTCACTCAATCATCTGTGATACTATCCCCATGCCTAAGAATTTGTTTGTCCAACATCTAGAGTGAGGATGCGAGCATTGTTCTCCATGCACCATTTGCATCAAGGATTTATGTAGACATACGCACGTACACACCACACGCTCACACATGCACCGCCATCCCCATCCCACAACCTGTCCCATCCTTTCCACTGTCCCAAAAGTAGGTCCCAGAACCACAACAGACTTTTCCCATGGTGCGTCTGTTCCTGATCTGTCATATCACTACAAGTCATAGGCCGCTTTGCTGGCTCACCCACTCACAAGCCAGTCTCTCACAGAGCGTGCTACAAGCTGGAGGATCTGCCCGGTAACAATGCCATGACTGTACCCAGAGGGCCGTGCAAGAGGCAGCCTCTGCTGCCCTAACATGAGCCTGTCGTGCCTCTCCTCTCAGCATCACGCTAGCGAGCAGGCAGGCAGAGGAGCATGCTCTCTGTAGGTGACTCACAGACAGTCAAGCCATCACAACACAGCGAGAGGAGGGTGACGCTAGTCTGTTTATTGAGTAGCACAATGTAGAATTGGATGAGAGAGAACCAATTAAGTGTGGTTATGTCTTCCCAGTGTGTGAATGGCACTGCAATGCCTTGTCGTTCATGAAATGGCTAGCCCTTTAGGGCTCTACAAATGAATTAGTGTAGCATTAATATGGAACTTAGCATAGCCGTAATATTACAGCACATGCCTGCACACGCAAGTGTAGTAACAAGCCAAATTCAGTGAAATGTTGCATGTATATATCATAGTGATTCTGTAATAACTGTCCAGGTTGGTTTACTCCAAGTAGATGTAGCCAGTAACTAAATTTAATTTTGTTTCTCAGAGAACAGCAAAATTATGCCAACTTTAATCCACATGTGACATATTTCATATATTTATTGGGCTGATGCCAAGGGATGATTGCCAAGGGATGATTGGCATTCGATCAAGAATGGCTATCTCCCTAAAGCCAGGAAAATGATTTCTGAGGAAAAATATATAAAAATTGGATGAAGCCTGTAATGTGCCTGGCACTCATATTACTGGGGGAAATGAGTTTAAACCATTAAATAACCCATTAAATAACCCATTAAATAACCCATTAAATAACCCATTAAATAACCCATTAACCTCCAGATCTGTGCCCACCAGTGTTATGTTAGAAAAGAGCTTTGTGGCTATGAATGAGATCAGAATTTCTCTCTGTGGATGAGTAATAAGCCCATGTCAGGGGATACTGTTCTGCCCTCTTCTTGTGGTATAAATAGCCAGTTGGGATACGTTCAATGTTATACTAGCTGATCATTATAAACCCCAGGGGGTCAAAGAGCCACGAGATTAGGCTGGGACTCAGGTCGGTTGAGCCACGGTCAACCTGCGGACCGTAAACTAGCCTTTAGTGTGTAACCTGTCGGTCAGTTTAGAGCAGACTTCCTTTGTGAGAATATCAATTATTGTCTCATCTTGGTGACTGCCACAGTGGAGTGATTGGGGACCAGTGTGGAAAGTGAGGTGTTAAGAGTGTTCTGGGGACAGACATGAGTCAAAACTTTCTTTTGTCTGCAGGATTTGGCCCAGATTTAGCCGGGTGGTGGATACTGCCTGGCTGTGAGAAACTCCAACACACTGAAAATTGGCATGCTTTCAAAGGCGCATCTTTCAAGAACAAAGGCGCTGTTGGTATTATTGAATTGATTGATGTGATCCAGTGAACCGCTGAGTTGTTGTGAGGGGAGATACAGTTCTGCACAGGGATGATCCCAGTCCTACACAAACCTAGCAGATGAGAATGTCATACATAGTGTATGGGCCTACTCCCTCTGATTCTGCTGTGATATTCTAGAATGTTTTGCGGTTTGGCCTCTGAATAATAGAGGCAATTTGGAGGGAACATGGCATTCATAATGTGTTTGAGTGTTACTTCTAACTCTCTCTTACACATTACAGCCTATTGCAATCATGCCTATGGCCCACTTGTAAAAAGCCTAAGTTTAGCTAAGGAAGATATCCGATGCGACATCATTAAAGAATCTGTCACTGAATCTATATCATTGTAGTATTTTTTAGCAAAGATGTAACAAGATGTACTGTTCTCTTCTATTTTCCTCATACACTGTAGGCTCCTTCTCACGCAAGTAAACGCAACAACGCATAAGCCTATAGGCCTACAGCGCATGACATTAAAGAGACAGAGCGATGAAAACCGCTGATCATCACATTCAAGGGCCTAAAAACAGTTACGCAAACACACTTTTCCTTAGTAGGTAGTCGGGTCAACAACGAATTGGCTGCAATGCAAAGCCAACCTTGTCACGTCCGATTGAGTGCCATGAGAGCACACAACCGGCAGAATGCCTCTAGATCTACTCTGTGGGGAAGAAGGAAGAACAGCTGCTATGATCATATTGGCCCCTGAGCTTACTGTATATAGACCCAGTTTTCTTCATGTATTAATGACTACATTCATTATTAATAACATGTGGTTATTGTATAGGACTTGTTCTGTAATTAATCTGCCTTTTAGGTGATTAAAGGCCCAGGGCAGACAAAATGCAGTTTTTCCTCTGTTTTATATCTAATTGTGCAACAGCTGATGAAACTAACACTATAGAAGTGTGAAAATATTTGATGAGTGTTATTCTATTTCTTGATAGATACTGATTGAAAATACAAATCTACACAGGACCTTCTAATCCCAAGGTTTACTGTACATGGGCAGAGTTTTGGCTATCCATGGTGAAATCACCATGTGGTAAATTAGTTACTAGACCGATAAAGAGAGCTCCAAACCTCTCTGTCAATAAGATAACACATTGCGTTACTCCAATTTTACTTCGATATGATGGTTATTATATCAATATTTGCGCATAAAGGCATTTCCACTGCCATTTCTCGCATATTTAATTTTACCGACACAAAAAAATCCCACCATGTCGAAACAAACTGTTTGTTTTTTTTTACCTTTATTTAACTAGGCAAGTCAGTTAAGAACAAATTCTTATTTTCAATGATGGACTAGGAACAGTGGGTAACTGCCTGTTCAGGGGCAGAAGGACAGATTTGTACCATGTCAGTTTGGAGATTTGAACTTGCAACCTTGCGGTTACTAGTCGAATGCTCTAACCACTAGGCTACCCTGCAGCCCTATTTACACCAGCATTTCATCAGCTGGGTTGTGACTTTTTTCATGCATCAAGTAATTCATCTGCATGAAATGGTTGGATGGAAACGTGGATAGTAAGGTACTTAATTGTTACCCAGAAATAATTTGATATTGATATAAAAACGGCTGCAATGGGCCTTTAAGAATTCCATTTTACAGGTGCTTAAGTTAAAGGGTAGCTAAGCTATAATTATATCCTGTGAGTTGTGGGCAGGGCACGGCCCATTATTGTAGCATGAATGACAACGTATTAGCATACTCAACGGGAGACTTTTAATTTTCCCTCTGATTGTTTGATAGTAATTATAGCTTGCTTTATCGACTGCAACAGCTGCTCAATCATAGTAAAGATGAAGTATCGCATCACACACGCCCCAATGTCTATTGAGATGTTGTTTGTGTAATGTTGTTGATACAAGAGCAGGGAGAATAGCATGGGAGGAGAGTGTGCTGTTCATGCATTAGAAACCATCAGTGTTACTCTATATGAGCTCAGTGTTAAGACCGCTGTTCCCTTCTTCTTTATCAGTGTTTCTACTTCGCTCTCTAATTTTTCACTTCTATTTTAGGGATATCACTAAAAGAGCCCATTATACAAATCAGTTGGCCATAAAAATGCATCTACCTTGCATAGTCCTTCTAGACAAGACTTCTCATTTCAATATCGTCTGTCTTCTTACAGCAATGTAGTACTGCAGAATAGCCAGAGTACAGTATCTTTCAATCTATTTTAGACTCAGGCTACATATTGAACACAATGTTGTCAGTCGGAACTTGACTTATATAACTAACTATAACTGTACAGTACCGGGCACAGGGCGAGGGTTACTGACTCCTCGCTCTTTGCACAGTATCAGTTCTGTTCCTGCAATACGATGTGTAATGATGTGCAGTGGCACGTGGCCTGCCTCTCTCTCTTTCTTTCCATCTCTCCATCTCTCTCACTCTGCCTCATTCTTCCTTGCTCTCTCACATAACTGTGGAGCCATGCCTGTGTTTGAAGCGATAAGCCCAGGTCACTCACACACACACAACACAGAGAGGTCGGTCTTCCCATTAGTGATGCTGGCCTCATTGTGTCCACACAAAGAACATGCCCTGGGCTCTCCCTCCGTGGAACAGATCAGCTGCCTCTCTTAAGTCCTTTATTAATGGAATCGCAATCTCTCCATCAGCACCGAGCCCTCCGTTTATGTAACCACAGTACTGGAAATCCAGTCCCAGATAACCACAAGAGTACAGGCCATGGTGAGGGATCATCAGATGTACATACTGGTGCCATGCGACCCTTTATCTGTAGTGCTAGTGGAGTTTGCCAGGTATGGTCAGAGTCTTAGTGGTCACCATTGAAACAGCAAATGTTTTGGTTTCATTGTATTTTAGAGTTAGTCCGCTACAACTAATCAATGTCTTGATGCTATGTGCCTAGAATACATCAAATAAGTGGTTTGGCTGGGTACACTCAAGGAGGGGTTAGGATAGGAAACACTGCCTTACTATAGATATACTGACATGTACTGTAGCTATATGGGTCTGATTTATACGGGTGTCTACTTGGTGACTAGGTGACCTGGTTTCTATGGTCTGTTGAGCTCCAACTCTCTCATCTGAAATGTACTCTTCTTCTAGCGATTCAATGGCTTCTACCTGGCTGGAGCACGGGTATAGCTTACTGTGACCCTGGCTGGGTTGGTTGGCGTTTCTGCGTCAGTGGTTGGTGTGCCATAGAAGTGAGCAGTTCTGTCATTGCTGATCACGCTCAGGACCTGGTATGGAGATAGGGCTGAGATGGGGGTCATTCATGAGAACCAGTCCTGTTTTCCAATTACATTTTTTTAATGGCTTTATTAGTTTTGCTTAGTTCCGGGTCATTTGTCTATAACTCAGCCTGTGTCTCAGCTCTATTGAGCTGACCGCGATGACTTCATAGCATGCAATGGCCAATGTTTCTTCATCCATTCCTGGGAGACCACAGTTTGACCACATTGATGAAGACTACAGAAGTACATCTAGACTGTCTAGACTGTGTGTGGGGGGGGGGGGGGGGGCATGCGGCCATGTGGTAAACTGGTTCTAATTACTGCTGACCAGAGCTGAAGTCATCAGGTTTGCAGGCTGAGCTCTTTCATCAGTATGGATCCCATTAGATTAACCAGTCTCCTGAGAGAGGGCCGGCCGGAGGAAGAGAACAGAGATGGATGGACGCCACTCACTTTAACTGCCGCTTGGATCTGCACAGTGCAGTCCTCAGTCAACTGTTTTATGCCAAGTAGAGACACAATGGAATAGTGATCAAGTTAGCTATCCAGCGGATTTGTTGAAGATTGGTTCAGATATCTCCTCAGGAGATAAACTAATAATAAAACGTATTGGTGAAGGACAAGTGTTCAATAAGCTATAGATATAGCAGTACACACAATAACAAACATATTACCACAGATTGAGTGGTTCCATTACCAACCAGCTATGTTGACAGAAAACAACATCACCTAACAGGGAAATGGTTGTCAGGTTACATTGACAGAGTAGTTGAGATCTGGGCTAACAGCAGGGGGACTAACTTCAGTAAACACAATCCTAGCGCTGTTTGTTAGCCTATTTGTGTGGAACAGATCCAGCCTCTGCAACCCATTCTCCACTCTCACCCGATCATCCTGTCATTATACACAGGCCTCTCTCTCGTATCCTGCTGTTTCCCCCCCTGCAGATAAAATTACTGTAATCTGCTCATATCAGGCAAACAGAGAGAGCCCCTGCTAGCCAGCGGAGAGCTATCTAACTAGCATATTGCAGCTTTCACAGCTAATAACACCCCTAATGGGGTTATTTGTGCAATGCAGATTGGAAATGTTGACAAGGTGGATAGATAAAGCTGGAGAGGGGTCGGTGTGCTACAGTAGGTTACAGTAGGGAGGGTAAGGTATGGTTTATTCAACATTTGTAACCCAAGTATCCCTGACCATGTCAGAGCGTGGGAGTCATACCTGAGCAATTGGTGAAGTCTTGAAAAGTATAAAGATGATGGACTTATGTGGGGTATACAACATGATACCCAACTATCAGGTCTTTCTCTGGGTACCATGGAAACAGCTGTCCCAGTTCAGTGAGTCAAGACACACGCACAGTGAACTAATAACACTAGTCTACTTCCCAATTTGAGTTGTTGAGGCAGTCACACAGCCATATAGGAATGATGAATAGGATAAACACCCTTTCCCTCCTAGAGACATTTGTAGTAGGCTATAACAAGAAAACATATTAAAATACTTATGAATTCTACATGGGAAGGATTCAACATTGAGGATTCACCCAAACATGCTCCTCTCCTGTATTCAGCCCAGTAACATCAGATGCGAAGAGTCTTCTGGGAGAACTCTGCTATCACAAGGCCCACGCAAAACCCACTCGCTGACACCCTTACACTGCCTGATGACCTATTTATGTGTGTGTGTGTGTGTGTGTGTGTTGTACCCACATGTAGGTGTTCTGTGCAAGTATACAGTATGTTTGTGTGGGTGGAGGTCACTGATGGGTGAAAATGGTTTTTGGAATCCTTTCATTTTACAAATCCTTTGTAGAAAACTTTTCTTCAAAGCCTGTTCAGATTTCTGTCAGTACATAGTGTGAATCAATGTCCAACACTCACCCAAAATTTGTTGATTTTAGGGGAATGATAGTCAGGGCACAAAAATAGAATGGGTACAACAAACACAACTTCTGATTGGTTCTCCAAATGCAGACATGCGCTACAGTATCAGCGTCGTCCGGGTTAGCGTTTGGCCAGGTTAGACCATCATTGCAAATAAGAATGTGCTTTTAACTGACCTGCCTAGTTAAATAAAGGTTCAAATAAAAATCTCAGCAAACTGCATCTCTGCCCAAAACTCACCAATACTTTTTGTTTTGAGTGCCAGGGAACATTACAATTGCATAGCTATTACACGGCATCATGTCAGATAGAATGTTGAAGCCATTTGGTGATGAGGCATGACAATCCAATAGCTTTGCTGACAGTAATGGCTTCATTTAAATGCAGAACATTCACAGTGGCAAATCCACTTAAGTGACAGATGTTTTTTTTTTTTTTTTTACATTCCTTTTTAATACACAGCCAGAGAGCTGTCCTGATTCAGCCTTGTAAAGTGCCAGAGGACCCAAATACTCTAATCTGGTTAAATGTTGGTTCTGTGTGGAAAGCCTTCTAGTGGGTCACTGAGGCTCAATGGTCCGGATATGTGGTTAAACTTCCACTTGTCCCCAAGTGAATCCTGCTGGGCTGACAAATACAGACACACACACAGATTCATAGGCTCTCTCTGTAACACACTCATAGAGAGACACAGATATACATGTGTGCACACACACACACACACACGCGCACACACACACACACACGCACGCACGCATGCACGCACACACACTGGCTTACACTTGTCATATGAATCTGCTTAATCTTTGCACCCTCATCCCCTTCCCCCTCACTCACACACAGCCAGACCCACACTCCACACCCTCACAGGATTCAGCTGATAACCCCTGTGTGTGTGGGTCTAATCCTTCAAGTTGACAGACAGATGGTTATTAAGCACCACTGTGCCATTGTTCTGAGGCCGGGTCTGTAGGAGCTCCATTGTCTTAGAAAAGTGCCTGCTCGAGTAATTTGGCAAAATATCTCCTATACTGTCAACAGGGACAATAGAGCCAGAGGACAGACAGGGGAGCTGCGCTCTCTAGAGCACACGTGATGGCTGCCTATATTCCTTGCACAAATGATGGCAGGAATATGGGGGCTTAATGCGTTGTACAAAATATATGGGTTGTTCCAGTGAGGTTCAGCCATAGACCATATAAACAACTGTATTTCTCAGGCTTTGGTTATTGGCTGGGGATTCTGTCCAGCCTAGCCTAATGTGATACATGAAACATAATGAGGCAAATTTAATGCAGATGTGTTGTAATGATTGAGAGAAAAAAAATGGGACATTGTTTAAAAAAAGAAGCCACAGACGATTTAGTCTCAAAAGCTTTATAACTGTAATTTTAGTCTAGATATTCTGTATAAAGACATGAGTGATGCTGTTAAGACATTTTTGGGCATTCTATATTTCTGTAATTCCTGATGTCAGTGGTGAGGCACTCTTTCTGAGCTCAGTTATTGTGCACAAAATTGAGGGCACCAACATTTTTCTTTCAGACGTAATGGGGGGATGAAAGTGGGTTACATTGCACACTCCTCCTTGATCAGCATGATGCCAGCTGGCTACGAAAAACTTTAGCCAACTTTTCAGCTACTTTTCCTCCAGACAAAGTTCATTTATCAGTTACGCAATGAGAGCCATGCCCAGGAAGCTACCTAATGTACTGAGCCATGGACAGGAGCAGGAGCCATGAGAGGAGGCTTAAAGACAGAGAACATGGCCTGGCCTGTTCTGCACCTGACCGTGATCGCCCCCTAGGGTTGAGGAGGAGAGATTCAGGACTGAGGAGGCAGGTGGTTCTTCAAAATAAAACAGGCTGTAAAGGACTGACTACTACAGTAAAGGACTGACTACTACAGTAAAGGACTGACTAATACAGTAAAGGACTCACTACTACAGTAAAGGACTGACTACTACAGTAAAGGACTCACTACTACAGTAAAGGACTCACTACCACAGTAAAGGACTGACTACTACAGTAAAGGACTCACTACTACAGTAAAGGACTGACTACTACAGTAAAGGACTCACTACCACAGTAAAGGACTGACTACTACAGTAAAGGACTCACTACTACAGTAAAGGACTGACTACTACAGTAAAGGACTGACTACTACAGTAAAGGACTCACTACTACAGTAAAGGACTGACTACTACAGTAAAGGACTCACTACTACAGTAAAGGACTGACTACTACAGTAAAGGACTGACTACTACAGTAAAGGACTGACTACTACAGTAAAGGACTCACTACTACAGTAAATGACTGACTACTACAGTAAAGGACTGACTACTACAGTAAAGGACTCACTACTACAGTAAAGGACTCACTACTACAGTAAAGGACTGACTACTACAGTAAAGGACTCACTAATACAGTAAAGGACTCACTACTACAGTAAATGACTGACTACTACAGTAAAGGACTGACTACTACAGTAAAGGACTCACTACTACAGTAAATGACTGACTACTACAGTAAAGGACTGACTACTACAGTAAAGGACTCACTACTACAGTAAAGGACTCACTACTACAGTAAAGGACTGACTACTACAGTAAAGGACTCACTAATACAGTAAAGGACTGACTACTGGAAAACATATGTCATAGCTACACAGACATACATTTTTAGGTATAATGCAGAAGAAATCGTAGTTATCACTACAAAATGGAAACAGTCACATCCAATAAATAAAAATGGCACCCACTCCTGTACACTCTGCACATTTTATGATGTCAACATTTGTCAGTAGTATGACCAGTAAGACATTTTGTAAGTGCCAATAATAACACCCAGCCCCCCCCCCCCCCCCCCCCTGCCCCAGCTGCTCCCTTTCTGCCCAATAACTAGATGCTAAATGATCTCATGTAGATGACCTCAGTCCTGCAGAACAACATGTGTCATCAGACTCTATTTAGCTGTCTGTGTTTGGCTTATTGACCAGCTCAGGGCATTGAAAGGAAATCTTTTGGATCTAACTGACTCCCATGGTGGCCATAGGAGCCAATACCCCGATGAAGCTTTTCTTAATCAGGACCTGGTGAATGAAGGCAGCTGACATCACTCTCATGCTGTTGTCCGTGTGTCTTTGTTCGAGTGATGAGCTACGCGTTTACTGTTTACAAAGCCAACTGTGTATGTGTCTTAGTGACAGGCACAAAATCTCACACTCTAGCCTCCCCCAGAGAAACATCCATAAAATTATACAGCCCACTGTCCTTAAAGACAATCTTCCTTTTCAAAGGGTTGACCTTACCACTAAACTGACAATGCCACGGATGTGAAGAATGATTTTTAAAGTCAGTTTTTTACCATGCACAGTGCCCAGTGAAATACCACCTGATTATAAAACATGGGTGTGGAAGTGGGGAGACAGAGTAGCCCCTCCCCGTAGGGTTCCTTTCCCGCCCACTGAATTAGCGGCAGATTGTTCCTCCACGGTTGTGTCTGATTGGATAATGGAGGTTGGTTAGGTTGGATGATCTTCACAGGGGGTTGTGTATCTGTGTGAGATTACATTTTCTTTTGGAAATGAGGTGAGGGGGGAAGGGAGGGGTTAGATCCTGTGTGATCCACACAGACAGACAGACAGACAGACAGACAGACACACACAGATACACACACACAGACAGACACACACACACAGTAGGGTGAGTTAATCCGTTTCCAAACCACTTGCCCTGGGAACTGGTGCAAGTAACTAATTACTAACACCAAGGATGAGCAATGCGGGTGACTCATAATTGCCATTTTGTACATTCAATGTTTCAATTGACGGTGGCCCTCGAATATAGAATTCTAAATAGGGCAGTTTAGGAACTAAATCGCTGGCAGATGACAGCAGCAAAGCACATCTGACAGTGATGGAAAACATAAGGTTTCATCCATAATGTATGAGACACATCATCCACAGACCGTCACTGTATACCTCACAGCACCATTACTCTTCTCTTCATCCTGGACCATTGGCTGATTGACCTCATGGGGCGATGCTGTTTTTCCTTTTATCCCTTCAATTTGTTAGGGAGATGGGAGTAATCATGTACTTTGCCTCATGCTGAGAATATTATTAATAGTGAATCACTGTCCAGGAGGGAGTGTACGTGTCTGCCGGTGTGTTTGTTGGGAGGCGTGTGTCAGTCATTTACCCTGTCTTCACAGATGATGAAGCAGCACCAATATAAGCTGTTGACTACTGCTGAATAGAATATGAGGGTTGGTCCCAGATGGTATGTGCAGGGTTAGGGGGCGGATGCCTGTGTCACCGTCAGAGGGAGGCATATTCATGATTCAACAATGTTCTCCATCAAAGTGCTGTGGGCTCAGGGTCGCGTGGACAATATTACACTATTAGAATCCCGAGCAGAGCCCTCCGTCGAACAGCTTTCAGTGCTCTCTGAACTCATCAGTCAATGTGGGGCGGCAGGGTAGCCTAGTGGTTAGAGCGTTGGACTAGTAACCGAAAGGTTGCAAGTTCAAATCCCAGAGCTGACATCAGGCCGTCACTGAAAATAAGAATTTGTTCTTAACTGACTTGCCTAGTAAAATGTCAATGTGAGTTCTATTATAGACAATTCTATGAATGTAAGAAATGGCTTGCTATTTCAGTTACCATATTTTACACTCTTTTCCCTATTAAGACTAAAATACCATGAGCAAAGCCTTTGATGTCCTGTATTACACACAAACAAATAATCCATCTGATGTTCCACTCAAACATGCAGACCAAAGATATGATCAACAGGGGTAAAAATTTAGTGAAATTCCATGATGGAGAAAGACATGTGAAGGGTGAAGCTTTGGTGTTGAGAGTGACCCATGTAAATGATGGTAGGATGTGCTGTATACCCTTCGGAAAAGCCACACTGGTCGAGGAATTCCCATTAGGAAGGCTTATAGTTTCGTCACTCAGTCTTGGCCCATGTGCTCCCCCACACCTACTACAGTCATCGTGTGCATCAAACGTATGAGGCCTCGCCCTGTTAATTCTAAGCGATCCAGATGTAAAAACGAATGATGAAGTACTGTTGTTAAACCAGCCATAGATGATAAGCTAGGAGTGGGATGAGTGGGATACTGTGAGAATTATCAGTGCGTCTCAGGAGTCTTAGAGGTGGGTAGCTGGGGATTCCCTATTTGACATTTGGAATATGGGCATGCCACACTGAAGGTGGGCATGCCACACTATAAGAAGCAACATTTTGTCTTTATCAGTATTCCACAATCAATGACCATAAAAAGTCTACCACTATAAAGTACTAATAACAAGTACTAATCTTGTTATTTTGCACATACGACTGCTGTAGACACAAAAATAAATGCAGTAATGTTTATTAAAATCAGGCACTTATCTAGTGCTTCTTCCCTGAAGCTCCTCTGAAGAGGCTGGTGATGGCTCGAGAGAGGGCCCGAAACACCCTAACCACAAAGGAGCATTTACGGGACTGGGGATCCTGTGCAGTAGGTGCAGGTATCAGGTCCTCCATTGGCGGGGAAGCGGAAGGAACCTCTGAAACCAAAAGTGTGCAATGCTGTCATCAAGGCTACTTTGAAGAATTTCAAATATACACATAGTCTGATTTGTTTAACACTTTTTTGGTTACAACATGATTCTATATGTGTTATTGTACTATGTAGAAAATAATAAAAACTGGAGAAAAACCCTTGAATGAGTAGGTGTGTCCAAACTTTTGACTGGTACTGTATCTTTGTTCACTCTTGCCAAGGTCGTTACAAACTGGTCACATGGTGATGAATTAAAATGACATAATCAATGCTTATTACTCACTCAGTGACATATCACTGAAACGTTTTGTTGGCAGCGCTTCCAGTTCAGGGTGCTTCTTGGATTGTCCTTTTCTCTTGAACACCTGTTGACAAAATATATCCTGACATTAGAGCCCTCACAATATCTCATAAGCCCACTGGCTGTGGGATAATTAAATCGCAGCCCTAACTTAGAAGCAATTCCAAAACACAAAGCTCCCTACCTTGATCCTGATCTTCGGGATGTTAGGCATTTTGAAAAGGAAATGCCACTTCTTGCTATTCTTTTCACCTCCAGCAGGACGAGGCGTCACCTCAGCGTTGCCATCAGCTGGGTTAAGGCTCCTGGTGGGGAATTCATCTGGTTGGACTAACCTGGAAACTAATTCTAGGAGAAGTAGATACGATACATTAGGCACAGTTGAAGTCAGTAAACTTTACACCATAAGAAACAATCTATTGAGCACGTTACAAAAGATTCCTCTACAGAGTTAAAATGGCAATTTAACTTACCATCCTCTGACTTCACTGTGGGCTTGGACACATCAGTCAGCGTGTCCATCACTGTGTTGGTCATTATCTTAGTGACCTGATCCATCGTCTGCCTTACTCCGGTGGAAAAGGGCGAGACATCTAAACACTGCCCCAGGAGAGTCCTAACAGAATTTTCGGCAAAGCTGTAGGCGAGCTCAAAGGCATCATTCCTTGACAGCTTTTTCAGGGCTGGCTTTGGCAATGCCGGTTCAGATAAGCTCCTGTGACCAGCCATTGATTGAAGTTGCCGGCTTATTGTGATCTCCTGAATGAGACCATGGACCTTTGTGATGAGTTCGTCTGACACACTTTGAATGGTTTCAATGGAGACGAGCCTCTCAAGGTTTTCCTCTGCTGAAGTCTTCCTTGATTCCTCCGTCACCAGCGTTTCCATTATAGTTTGCAATATAATGTTGGTGTCAGATATGGATGTTGGTATCAGACATGATGGTTGACATACAAGCTTTGCAGGGGAAGAATCCTGGTTCCTCTCATGAGTTGACAAGTATTTTGTCAAGGATTGCTTAGACAGTGATTCTGGCACATCTATTGTGATCAAGCTGTGGGACGCTGTCCCCTTTATCTCATCTGCAGTCAACTGGTCAAGGCTCTCAAGAAGAGAGTCCAACATGTCAGTTGTCTTCTTTCCAACAGATGAATTATTCGAGGCAACCACTCTGCACTTGATCACATTTAGGATCTGGCTGAGGGTGTTCTTAGCAGATTTGGTGAAACTCTGCTTAGTGACTGGCACTGTTGAGTCTTGGAGAGCCAAAAATGGTTGGCAACTTTCACTCAAGAGAGAAAAATCTCCTTTCAAACTGTGATCACTCAACCCTGACATGCTCTTGGTGGGTGTCAATGTGAAGGTGTCAAAGTCTTGATTTTCTGTTGACGTGTCACCCTGAGATGCAAGGGATTTAGACCTTTCAACATTGGCTAAACTGTCTTTTGTCAACATCTTCTCACTCCTGACAGATTGAGGTCGCTCCGGGTCATGAGCAGTGTCAGAGGCCTCAAAGTATCCATGTTTCTCCACAGGCATGGAATCCACCATATCTTTGGTTTTGGAGGCTGGCACTGGGGACATGGAGAAGAAGACCTTCAGCCTATCCTTCACTCGGTAGTAGATGTTGTGAGCCACATCCAGAAACTCATCAAAAACTATTTTAGGTATTAGGTGGGACTCTGTATCCATGGTCTCTCTCTCTAGGTCTTCCACAATAATGTTCACAATGTCTGAGGCTGCTGCAAACAGGTGTTGTGAATAGGTAGCAGGCATATTCATTAGCTCCAAATGGTTGGCCTTGCGAGCAATGAAAACAATTGCAGCTCCAAAGATGGCCTCACTCACGATTTGGTTAGCCTTTGTGTGGAACTCCACACTTAGAATACTCCGGATGGAAATATTAGAGGTTCTGCTGCTGCTGACTGCACTTTGTGGCTGTGTGAGCGAGGAAATCTCACCTAAAATGGGGATGTCCTCCAACTTTGAGATGAGAGCATCCAACTTCTGGCTGAACTCCAAGAACACATTTAATGTCCTCCCACCAACGGAAGAAGAACAGTCTTCCTTAGAAGCCTCAACCTTCAGAACTGATGCCACCTTTTTGATGACCTCTTTAGTGCATGTGTTGAGGGTTGGCTGGTTGTCTGAGATATCACTCAGAGACCTGAAGGACATACCTGAGCTGTTAATACTGGTCTTTTGCACAGGAGATACCTCCAAACAGGCCTCAGTTGGGAGTGGTCCAGTTGCAGAGAGCTTGGTATTCAGAGGGACATCTTTTTCCTCAGTGAGATGGTGTAAACTGAACCACTTATTTAGTTTGTCCAGCACATTGGTGTACAGGTTTCGTGAACTTGAATGTACTTCCACCCAGAACCTTTTGCGACCAGATTTTGTGGCTGCTGAGACCTTATTTGCCTCAAATGCCTCATGCAAGTCTCCTAATACGCCATCAAAAAGATCCACCGATGCCGCTGCAATACTTTCAGGGGAAATATGGGCAGATAAGATTTCCTCTAATCTATTAGTGTCGCTTGAAGGGGTTTTGTTCAGATTGGCAAATGTCACATCTTCCTCCTTAAGGCCCTGAATGATGTGAGAAACATCTATGTCCTCAAGACTCTGTGACAGAGAAGATACCAGGTCTCTGGCAGCAAGGTTACCCTGGGAGCCGGCCTCTGTGGCTGGGTTGAGACTCATCTCAATCTCAAGCTCATTTTGAATTGCTTGGCAGGCAGTTGCCACAGCAAACGCTGAGTGAGAGCACAAGAACTTCAAGTCAGAGTCTGAGATGGGCAGAGATGGTGAGTCGTGAGTCGTGGACATGGCCTCCAGACTGCTCTCAGAAACAAAGGGCTGGAGTTTTACGGAGACTTGTCTGACCATCTCCCCAGCAACACCCCTGATGTCTATTGATGAGCCGGTGCTCTGTGGATTTAAATGTGTTTGGCTGTCCAAAAGTCCAAGATTATAAAGAACATCACCAAACACAACATCCACAACATCATTCGACAATGCTGTAATTCTGTTGCTAGACAGGAACTTAGCTGGATGCACGTCGTCTGAGGTCCAATCACAAAGGGATTCTTTGGAAGAGCACATGGACAGGCTCTGGATTGTTGGAGTTGCTGATATGCAGCTTTCGTTGGTAGACTCGCCATAGAGTTGTGACATTTTAATTTGAACGGCTTTCACGATCTTGCCCTTGGAGATATTCATCAAGTGGTCTCTGATGGACTGCCTGGAGGAATGTCTACTTGCAGATCTTTGAACTACCATGCTTTGAATTTCAGCAGAAACCGCAGTAAGGAAGTAACTCAAAGGGGTGGTCCGTTCCTGCTCAGTTCTTCCATTGTCTTTAGTCCTGAGGATACTATTAATGATGGTGACTATTACCTGTCCAGCCAGAGGACCCAATATGGCTTCAAGCTCCCCCTCTAATTCAAGCGGAGACTTTTTGGACTGGCGACTGCTGGACTTGCTTCCGTGCGCAATATGCGCCATGGCGTGGGCATACATTGATGCAATTGCCATGCTCAGCATCTCTTGAGCAAACCGAATGCTTGCTGAGTTGCTGCCATGGTCTTCAGTTCCCTGATCACAACCCACATGTAGCATTAGCTGAACTAGCCTGGAGTTGATGACTTTCATCACCATCTCCACAATTTCCATTACCAACCTGGTGTCTGCAGAGACGATGATGGGCATGAGCTTCCTCTGCCTACTCCGGCTGGACGGCAGTACAATCTCACTCAGCGACCTACATGCTCCACTGTGGACCATTTGATTGAAAACACAGCTCTGAGACAGGCCAAACACAGACCTGAGTGGTTCTGAGCAGGGTCTGTCCTTCACCTCTCTATTGTCCCCCTCAGGTGTAGAGAGATATGTGAACTCTCCAGGGATCAAGTCTTCATCGTCCTCTTCACTCAGCAAAGAGGTCATGGACCTAGAGAATGCACACAACAGAGACATAGTAACAAAAATGTCCATGGCATTTTGGACTCAACCTCATTATTATTACTACTGAAGAGGAAGTAAACCAATAAACATTTTAGAGCGCTTGTATCCATCTAAGCAGTATCTCTCACTAAGTGGGGCTGGTTATTGGTACACATGGTGAGGGGTATGGGAGTAATGTGTGAGGGTAGAACTTCTTGGAGGGAAGTGGATAGTGGTGCTTACCTGTAAGTGGAGGGGAAAAGTGTGGGTGTCCGCATGCTCCAGGAAGTTTTAGAGCTGGTGCTCCTGCTGGGGCCTTGAGTACAACTTAATCTCACAGTGCGGGAAAGAGAAGTTACTGCCTCCTCACTTCCTGATCCAGGAGAGCCTGGCAACTCAGTCAGCTCTATCTGCATGGTGAGGTCAAGGGCTGGAACCACAACTGTTGATTTGATCTTCTTCACCCATGTGACAATGTCCATGCACTTGGCAGTAAACTCATCTCTGGTTAACTGTAATGAACATATAGAGAAGTTAGACACTGTACTGATATAATGACTTAGAGCCATGTGATTAGTCACCATTTAACTAACCAATCAGACAGGAACTGACTTTAACTCACCTTGGCACGCATATTCTCACTCAACAGATTCCAGTGTCTGAAAAGTAAATAAAATATACCTTTTCTAATGGGGAACATATCTAGGAAGCCCAGATGAGCTGGGCATCTAAAATATTTATAATACAATCAAACAGTCAAGGGGAGAATAGGAAAGCCACAGAGCAACATACTTGTCAGTCATGTCCTGCACAAAGGTGGAGAGGTCTGGGGAGCTTCTTTGCAGCCTGACAAGGCTGTTCTGGGACGTTGCAGCCTGGGGGGCCGTGGGCGTGGTGGTGAAGGTCACATCAGTATCCTGGGGACGACAGGAAGTACAGTTAGGCTGGAATTCAATCGACTCTAGTACTCTCTCCTCCTAAACACACACACACAACGCAACTAGTAGATTAAATTGAGAGGTGACTACAGTCTTCACCTCCAGTTCCAGGTCTCCAGAGTTGAGTAGAGAAGTCTGGTGTGGCTCCTGTACATGGGATGGGCCGGCTGTCTCTAGATCAGCCTGCATCTCACTTTCTATTTTAGCCTTTAGTGACTGGGTTGGGTCAGCTGACTTCAGACCAGCCTCCTGCATCTCTGCCTCCGGTTCAGCTGCTATTGACTGAGTTGGGCTGGCTATTTCTTGATCAGCAAAGAATTGGGTCAGGCTCCCAGTATCAGGCTGATCTTTTTCATATCTATGCAGAGGAAAATAATCTCTCTATGATCACCGGGACCTAGCCATAATGTATAGACCTTTGACCTATGTGTGAATGGATAATTTGTGTAAATCTGACTTCATCCTGCATGTCATCAGCAATATTTATAGGGTCCTCAAGAGGCTGTGATTCCAATATCTATGAGGGTGAGGTCATCACTTTTGACCTCTGACCCCTGAAAGACATCAGAAAGAACTGTACATGCCTCACCTTTAGCCATCTCGTTGGTCTCATCTTATCTATAGTGAAGGCGAGGTTATATCCTTTGACCTATTGCAACTCTTTCACCAGAAAGGAAGAGGCAAAGCGAGGTTTTAATCTACCCAAAATTTATCAGCGAAAATAAGACCACGAAGTGAAGAATTTGTATGGAGGTCAATGAGAGTATTGAACTTGAACAACGAAAAATGTAATCGGTAATTTGCTGCGTGATGTTTATTTGATCGAATAGAAGTTTCGCAATGGTTAGTTTGTTTGGAATGCACTGATATAAGCGGACACTCGTGGCATTTCAGCAACTTTGGAAAAAAATCGACTTTATATTGGAGTTGTGCCTGTTGTTCACACATGCATCTGCCCTCTCCTTGGCTAGAATGGTCATACCTGATCTCACCCCCTCCCACCTGCCTTACAGGATATGTATTTCCATTGTTAGAGTGGCCACTCAACTATCTTGTCAATATAATTGATCATCTTTGCTTGCACCCAACCTAAGGGTCATAACCTTTGACCCCTTGAAGTCATTAGAAAGTTGGCCTACATGCTACATCTAGCCTATCTTTACAGTAGCCTATGAGTGGTCTATTACTTAAATGTTTTGGTCAATGACAGCCTATAGGCTACCTTTTAACCCACATAAATGAATACAATTGGATGTCATCCTGCTGTAAAATCTGTATAATGATTATTCTTCTCATTTACAATAACCACAGCATTGAAAATAAAGTAACATACCTCAGATACTTTACTCTCCATGTCTTTTCCTTGTAAAATAAGAGAATGCGCATCCAATGATTAACACTAGGTCGTCCAGTCAACAACGAAGATAAGACTGATCCAACCAGTTTTTCTGCTCAGTTTTAAACCTCATCAATTATGACGTAACAATGTTATGAGCATTTTACGCAATTGCAAATGCACCCCCGATGCAACGCTTTGTTTATGGCCTACACATTGAAAGTACTGAATTTAAATGGAAGTTCTGGGGGTGGTAGGCCCATGTTTTGCAAAACAACATAAAAGGTGATACACTACGTTTACATACCATAACATCGCAGTTGAGCTGAAACTATCTTTCTATAAGATCATGAGAGTTTTTGAATAAGGTCGTACGGTATCTATCTGTACGTTAGAGCTATCGTCGTCATCTCTAACGCACAGGTACTGGGGCAGGTCGCAGGTATAGTTACATCCCTGCTCTGATGACTGCTGTAATTCAACCAGATATAAGGAGAACAGGCCAATAAACTATAACTGCACAGTCAATACCTATTACTGACCATCTATATTCACCCTAAAATCCATAGTCATACCCAATCATTAACATCGGTTCAATAAACTCTGCCCAGCCTATATAGAGGACTTCAATAAATAAGGGTGGTACCTAAAAAACGAACTAAAGGACATATTGCCCTCTTGTGGTTGGTAAAGGTAATGACGTGATCCCAGTCTTCAAAAGACACCAAACTCTCGCGAGGCTCGGTCCAGAAGTACCGCTATGAAATGAACACTACAGACTAATAGTCTGTTTTTATGGTTTAAACCTGTCTAGCGGAACCCCTCGCCAACAGCCAATGAAATTGCAGGGCGCCAAATACAAATCAACAGAAATCTCATAAATCAAATTTCTCAAACATACAAGTATTAGGCACCATTTTAATGGATATTTGAGGTTATTGACCTTTGGCCGAGTTTTTAATATATAACAGACAGTGGATAGTAAATAAAAAAATGTATTTGAATACTGTACTTTGTTTCAAAGCATTGTTCCAAAATAATTTAGCAAATTCAACCTGATCAAATAATCTATATAAGAAGGAGGAAAATAGGAATGTACTATAATTTGTTTAGTGGATTCCCACCCACAAACCTGCTTTACAACATACACTATATACAGTGCCTTGCGAAAGTATTCGGCCCCCTTGAACTTTGCGACCTTTTGACACATTTCAGGCTTCAAACATAAAGATATAAAACTTTATTTTTTTGTGAAGAATCAACAACAAGTGGGACACAATCATGAAGTGGAACGACATTTATTGGATATTTCAAACTTTTTTAACAAATCAAAAACTGAAAAATTGGGCGTGCAAAATTATTCAGCCCCTTTACTTTCAGTGCAGCAAACTCTCTCCAGAAGTTCAGTGAGGATCTCTGAATGATCCAATGTTGACCTAAATGACTAATGATAATAAATACAATCCACCTGTGTGTAATCAAGTCTCCGTATAAATGCACCTGCACTGTGATAGTCTCAGAGGTCCGTTAAAAGCGCAGAGAGCAATGGAAGGTCCATATATATATATATATATATATATATATATGTGTGTGTGTGTGTGTGTGTGTGTGTGTGTGTGTGTGTGTGTGTGTGTGTGTGTGTGTACTTAGTGCAAGTTGACACATGACAGTCATTAACTACTTGATTAATTGAATTGCTTTTTGTGAAGGCAAATATACACTGAGTGTACAAAACATTAGGAACATTGAGTTGCACCCCCTTTTGCCCTCAGAGCAGCCTCAATTTGTCAGGGTATGGACTCTACAAGGTGGTGAAAGTGTTCCACAGGGATGCTGGCCCATGTTGACTGCAAAGCGTCTCACAGTTTTGTCAAGGCTAGATGGACTATTCTTGATACACACAGGAAACTGTTGAGCGTGAAAAATCCAGCAGCATTGCAGTTCTTGACACACACAAACCGGTGCTCCTCGGGTTGAGAGCCAGACCCTGTCCCCCGGTGCGAACACGGGGGCCTCACTGCGGTGACGGTCAGCGCTCTTCTTCTGCCGTCCACTCTCCTGACGTAGTGATTCCTGGACGGCCCTCCAGGTCTCCTTAGAGCGCTGCACCCACTCCTCCACCGCAGGAGCCTCGGTCTGGCTCTGATGCCATGGTGCCAGAACCGGCTGGTACCCTAACACGCACTGAAACGGTGACATGTTGGTAGAGGAGTGGCGTAGTGAGTTCTGGGCCATTTCAGCCCAGGGGACGTATCTCGCCCACTCCCCCGTCCGGTCCTGGCAATACGACCACAGAAACCTACCCACCTCCTGATTCACTCTCTCCACCCGCCCATTACTCTCCGGGTGATACCCAGAGGTTAGGCTGACCGAGACCCCCAGACGTTCCACACGCGGGATGTGAACTGGGGACCCCAATCAGAAACGATGTCCTCGGGCACCCTGTAGTGCCGGAAGACGTAGGTGAACAGAGCCTCCGCAGTCTGTAGGGCCGTAGGGAGACCGGGCAACGGGATAAGACGGCAGGACTTAGAGAACCGATCCACAACGACCAGGATCGTCGTGTCTCCCTGAGACAGGGGAAGATCAGTGAGAAAGTCCACCAATAGATGGGACCACGGCCGTTGTGCAACGGGGAGGGGTTGTAACTTCCCTCGTGGCAAGTGCCTAGGAGCCTTGCTCTGGGCGCACACTGAACAGGAGGAGACATAGAATCGCACGTCCTTAACTAAGGTGGGTCACCAGTACTTCCCCCTAAGACCCCGCACTGTCCTCGAAATCCCCGGGTGACCCGACGAGGGTAGACTATGAGCCCACCGAATCAATTGATCACGTACAGCGAGCGGCACGTACCTACGACCCTCTGGGCACTGTGGAAGCACAGGTTCCCCCCTTAGCGCCCGCTCAATGTCCGCGTCCACCTCCCATACTACCGGTGCCACCAGCCTAGCCGCCGGAATGATAGGAGTAGGATCAATGGACCGGTCCTCGGTGTCGTAGAGACGGGACAGCGCGTCGGCCTTAGTGTTAAGGGAACCTGGTCTATACAAGATCGTGAATCTAAATCTGGTGAAATACATGGCCCACCTTGCCTGACGAGGATTCAGTCTCCTAGCTGCTCGGATATACTCCAGGTTACAGTGGTCAGTCCAGATGAGGAAAGGGTGCTTAGCCCCCTCGAGCCAGTGTCTCCACACCTTCAGGGCTTTAACCACAGCCAACAACTCCCTGTCCCCCACATCACAGTTTTGCTCCGCCGGCCCGAGCTTCTTCAAAAAAAAGCATGGGGGCGGAGCTTCGGTGGAGCACCCGAGCGCTGTAAGAGCACGGCTCCAACCCACCTCCACTATGAACGCCAAAGAGGGGTCCGGATGCGCCTACACCGGAGCGTCGGTGAACAAACGAAGGAAAGCTCCGTCCGCCTCTGCCGTCCACTGCAAACGCACAGGCCCCCCTTCAGCAGTGAGGTAATGGGAGCCGCCACCTGACCAAAACCCCGGATAAACCTCCGGTAGTAATTGGCAAACCCTAAGAACCGCTGCACCACCTTTACCGTGGTCGGAGTCGGCCAATTACGCACGGCCTTGACGCGGTCACACTCCATCACCACCCCCGAGGTGGAAATGCGATAACCCAGGAAGGAAACGGCTCGTTTGGAAAACTCACATTTCTCCGCCTTCACCAATAGGTCATGCTCCAGCAGTCGCCCAAGAACCTTGCGCACCAGAGACACATGCGCGGCGCGTGTGGCGGAGTAGATCAAGATATCATACACCCCCACACCCTGTCCGTGCAGGTCCCTGAGAATCTCGTCGACGAAGGATTGAAAGATGGCTGGAGCATTCTTTAACCCATATGGCATGACGAGGTACTCCTAATGGCCAGATGTGGTACTAAACGCAGTTTTCCACTCATCTCCCTCCCGAATACGCACTAGATTATACGTGCTCCTGGGGTCCAGTTTCGTGAAGAACCGCGCCTCGTGAAATGATTCCACCGCCGTAGCGATGAGAGGTAGTGGGTAACTAAAACCCACCGTGATGGAATTGAGACCTCGATAATCAATGCACGGACGCAAACCACCCTCCTTTTTCTTCACAAAAAATAAACTCGAGGAGACGGGTGACATGGAGGGCCGAATGTCCCCCTGTCCCAGAGCTTCCGTGACATATGTCTCCATAGCCAACGTCTCCTCCTGGGACAAAGGGTACACGTGACTCCTGGGCAGTGCAGCGTTTAGCTGGAGGTTTATCACGCAATCCCCCCATCGATGGGGTGGTAATTGGGTCACCTTCTTTTTACAGGCGATAGCCAAATCGGCATACTCAGCGGGAATGCGCACGGTGGAAACCTGGTCTGGACTCTCCACCGTCGTCGCACCGATGGAAACTCCTACACACCTGCCTGAACACTCATCAGACCACCCCTGGAGAGCTCCCTGTCTCCACGAAATCCTAGGATTGTGAATAGCCAGCCAGGGAACCCCCAGCACCACCGGAAACGCAGGTGAATCGATAAGGAACAGACTAATCCGCTCCTTGTGATCCCCCGTGTAATCATCTCCAGTGGAACCGTGGCCTCCCTCACCAGCCCTGACCCTAACGGTCGACTATCTAAGGAGTGCACGGGGAAGGGGGGGTCTATCTGTACTAACGGAATCCTCAACCTCTGGGCGAGTCCGCGATCTATAAAGTTCCCAGCTGCGCCTGAATCGACTAGCGCCTTATGCTGAAGAGAAGGAGAAAACTTAAGGAAACAAATTAATAAAATCGACAGGTCTATGAGCTCGTCCAGGGTGAGCGTAGTGTCCCGACAAGCCAGCTCCCTGCGGACGTCCTCTCTCAGGCTACACCTGTAATGGTCTATCAGGGCCCTGTCGTTCCACCCCACTCCAAGGTCCCCTGCCTGAGATGGAACAATCTCGGAGGGTGATCGAACACGGCCCGGAAACGGAGGGGAAACTCCGGGTAGTGGCCCCTCGCCGAGTCGGGCCCGTTCCAGACGGCATTGGCCAACTCCAGGGCTCTACCCGTCAAGCAAGAGACGAGGACACTCACACTCTCCTCGTCCAAGGGAGCCGGCCGAATGGTGGCCAGGAACACCTCTTGACATAACATCAAACAAAAAGGGGAAAAAGGGATCGGTGGCAGCTTATATATTTTTTAATGTAACCTTTATTTAAGAACAAATTCTTATTTACAATAACGGCCTCCCAGGGCCAAACCCTAACTCGGACAACAGTGGGCCAATTGTGCGCCACCTATGGGACTCCCAATCACGGCCGGTTGTGATACAGCCTGGAATCGGAACCAAGGTCTGTGGTGATGCCTCTATCACTGAGATGCAGTGCCTTTGACCACTGCGACACTCGGGAGCCCACGATATCAATATTGTTTGATCAATATAAGCAAAGAATATCATGATATCAGTTGATCTTTTCTGTTAACCTACACTACTATGCAAAAAAAACAAACATATGACTGTTCTGCATGCACAAATTCCTCCCACAGAACTTTTAGATGGGGCTTTACCTGTACAGAGCACATGCCCCTTAAAAAAAACATCTATACAGTTTTTGTCCTTGTGGTTCTGAACCCACATCTCGCAAGTCGTCGCTAAATTCGTATTAAATATGTGTAATTTAATTAGCTCTTATGATGTGGCCATCTATTGCTTCTATGCAACTAAATAATCAGTCAGGTTTGTTCAACTAGTCTATGACCGCGGTTGCAGATTTTTTGGTTTGAGTACCTGCTCCCCAAATGGTCTGTGCACAGTAGGTTTACGCTCCTAGAACATTCACTCCTGGCCCAGGTGGAAATTAGCGAGCAGTTCTCTGCCCAGAGACATTTGCAATGTTTTTTCTGTAAACCGATGTCAAATCGTATCGAAAAATCTAAATGATCGATAGATTTTCCATATTGGTGCCCATCTCTAATAGATCATACATAAATACAGTATGTTGCACTTTTACGTGTTATAGTTAGTGTTGGCCCTGTTATAAATACTATGTAACCGATACATGAACACCTGTGATAAATATGTATGTTCTTCAATGGTGATGTCACTAATTACAGATATATTGGGATGTGTTTTGGCAGATGAAAAGGAGATCACAACCGACTGGATTAAAGGTATTACTCTGTGCTCTTAGATTGGTACAGAGGGAGAGAAACAATTAGAATAAATGAAAGGAGAAAAATAATAAATGTTATTTGTCATCTGGAACAAAAATAATTTGGAATATATTTATCCCAGCGCTATCCCGTGTCCCCCAGAATTCGGAGACAAAGAATGGCACTGTATCTGGTTCTGTATCCAGTCACAACTATGATTGTTTGTGATGCTGCTGATGATGACAGTGATGATAAGATAGATTGGTCATACTTGTTGTACTAGTGGTATTTGTGAGAGTAGCATTACTATAGGAATATTCCATCTGTCTACTTTGCAGACAAACCAAATTAAACCAATACACATTTTACACTGGAGCCAGAGAGCTTGAAAATGAACTGGTGAAGTGTTTGGAGATGTGATGTTCAGCGCAGTGGACATATTTGAGGAAAATCTTTCCTTAATTCCCATTTAGAAATCTCTTTTGACGTAGTATACTATATTTCTATCCAAATGTGACACCCGCGGCCTAGATGGTTCGGCCACATTCAAGTCTTCGTCCGAAATGGCACAGTATTCCCCTATGTAGTGCACTACTTCTGAACAGAGTCCCTGGTTCTCGGTCTAAAGTAAAGCACTATAGGGAGTAGGGTGTCATTTGGGACGCATACTAATACCTTCTTTACCCACAGAATGTGATGCACTCCAGGGACTATTAAAAAAAGATGGCAAATCCATTCCCCAAAATAGGCGACAGTGTGACAAAGGAAAAAGACCATCCAAAGGACTGCTACGTCTCTGAGGGCAACCGAGTGAACCCACCATCATATACATGCCCCTCTTCAATATGTAGAATTGTAAAGGTATGTCATCTCATTCTATGCTTTCCTTCTCTTTGTGTATCCTTTCTTTGCTTGATGTGTCTGATCCTGATGTTTCTTATCATGTCTCTAGGTGAGGAGGAAATAAAGAAGGAGATGGTTGAGTACACCACATTTGTACTGTCTTACATTGTAGGGAAGATGTATCACCTTCTAGAAAAGGCATCTGCAAACATGAGAAACAATAAGGGGAAAATCCTCAGGGAGATTGAGGTGGCTATCAAGCACAGGCAAGAAAATAAGTGAATTTCATATGTAACAATGAAATGGCTATTGAATTACTAGCCTGCAGTTAGAATATTAGTATTGACATTAGTGGCAACATGAGCAACATGAGTTCTCATAGGAACCCATAGTTGCCAGTGACCCCAAACTCCAGTCTGTTATACAGTATAGGCCTAACCCTTAGTCCAACACCTGATCCAGTGGAAAGCTGACTACCAATTATAGACTCCCAACAATAATTGTTTTCTCAACTCAATTATATCCAAGCCCTATAGGTGTTACAGTGGGACTATGTACAGTATAGTCTACAATGGGTGGAATACCTCCATGTTTGTATATCGGCAAACATTTTTCCTGGAGATGTACTAGCTAAGTACAACCACCAGATGTCTCTAAGTGTTCAGATTATCCATTAATTTGCATTGAACTTGTATTTTCTAGCTATGTGGGAAATTATGGAATGTATCTACATTTTTCCCAATATTATGGGCTAGGTAGGGGTTAAGTTATATTGTTGTATTGTGTAGGCCTGTCATGGTTTGTGGGTATCATAAGCACAGATTTAATCACACAAATTAAAACTTGTAGCCTTATAAATATGGCCATTTGGCAATACATTACAAACTGCCAAAACGTAGGCTACATGCCATTCCTGTTAAGATGCATTACTACATGAATTAATAAAAGTAAAGATTACAGATTCAGAGTAGTTTATCTATTGACTGATCATCATTCTTTTTTCACACCTTGCTGGCATGTCACTGTCTCATGGCAACACGGTCTCAGAGTATTTCGTATTATTCTATACGGAAATCTGAGACACTACATTTAGTGTCTCATATGTTTCCTTTCGTATGGTATGTAGTCATTTGTGAATGTCCATCATCCATGTTGTATGATGTGTTACAAATTACAATTTGTATGAGTTTGGAGTGTGACTGTTTGAGGTTGTGGACAGGTGTCTTTTATACTGATAACAAGTTCAAACAGGTGCCATTAATACAGGTAACGAGTGGAGGACAGAGGAGCCTCTTAAAGAAGAAGTTACAGGTCTGTGAGAGCCAGAAATCTTGCTTGTTTGTAGGCGAACAAATACTTATTTTCCACCATAATTTGCAAATAAATTCATTAAAAATCCTACAATGTGATTTTCTGGATTTTTTTCTCATTTTGTCTAACATAGTTGAAGTGTACCTATGATGAAAATTACAGGCCTCTCACATCTTTTTAAGTGGGAGAACTTGCACAATTGGTAGCTGACTAAATACTTTTTTGCCCCACTGTATGTAGCCTTGTTGATTTGACAATGTTTAAATTGAAATGGTGCTTAGTGTAACTCTGGTTCTAAATCAGTAGTTGTTTAGTAAACTGTTGAAAACATTAACACGCTTGACCATGCTGCAGGTCACATAACTGCTTGTTACATGCTATATTTTCTCTGTGGACTTCACTGGACAGATGTTGCTCTCCGGTTTTGTGACGAAACTAACATATGTGTATTTGAAATTATTTCCGCCACTGTGTGACTGTTGTCTTTTTCTAGTCACTGCCTTATTGTATATCACGGTGGCGTATGAACGAATAGCTTATAAAGCAAACAACGCAATTTTCACGTAATATGGCTTTTGTACTGCCTTGGCGTCCTCAGTGATATTACCCATGCACCGCTACTGAGTAGTTGCAAAGTACCTACAAATAAGTAAGTAGTTGCAAAGTTGCTAATTAGCTCAAATGCAAAAGCTGTCTGTGATAAGATTTGACCATGTAACCTTTGAGTTGCTAGACTTTTGCGTTATGTCACTCAACCACCACGACCAACCACTTTCCTTTCGTTTTTGCCTTAAGTAAACAACTATCTTATATAAGCATACCAAACATAAAGTATTGTACTAATTTTAAGTGTCCCGTACTTACGTTTACTATGCTACGTCTAGTCCACGAGACCAGTCTGCCCATGGTGATGGTCTGCGGCACGCAGTGACAAGTTGAGTCCACTCAAAGATAGCCAGTCATGTAGCTTTAGTTCGTACTCGGTCTTCAAACACATTCAATGGCGAAGCGAACGACGGCATCGTGTCGTAATTATAGAATATATATTTTTTATTGCTCACATTACAACGTGTTTTGAGCGGTAGTGTTTTTTAACGCGCGTTCTTTTGGCATACCATTTTGGCAGAGCGCGCCCCACTCTGAAAGTGACACCTTGGATCGTTGACGGATTGGGGAAAATGCCTCATCAAAGTTTGTCATCGTTAAGAACTCAAACTTTACAATTAATATATTTAAGCTTTTGCAAAATTAACTTGGAATGAATGAAGAATGCATATAGTTTGGGAAATATTTTTGATTTTTCAAGCATATTTCATCTGTACATCAGGTAAGCCTTGAAGCCTGCGGTTATTAAATGTAATTAATGAGATGAAGTGATGAACTTCAGGGCTTGAACAAACCCCAGAATATTGTAACACATTTAAATGTATTTGGGTAAGGAAATACAGAATAGTCTTCTGTTGATGATACGGTTGCAACTGTAAACCGTGCAATGTAGGGCACGGGTGTTGCAGCTGTCTACCAATAATTGTTTTAATGTAGGTTTAAGCATGACGAGTCTTTAAAGGTCAATAAAGCAAATATTTGCTCCACTTGCGCGTGAGTTGGCAACACAATTACTGTAATCGTTGATTTTCTAGCCATTCTCGTGAATCTTAGTCATAATATTATATAATAGGCTATTTGTGTTTAGGATTATAGATTTTTTTTGTCCCGCCCCCAATTTGGTACAAATGAGAGAACATTTACAAAATCTCTTTGCGCCTGTCAAATTTGTAATGCTGAGATTAGATTCAACATTAGGCGTTGTTCTTTACATGTTGCATGGATATCATTATTACCCACATCTTACATCATCCTAGGAGGCCTCTTTCCCAAAATAAGCTATGACAGAGACTCATTTGTCAATAAACATACTTGAAAAGTTCCATCTAATTTCTGTTCTTATTTACATCTGCCAGACAGCAATAAATGGTATATTATGTTCTTACCATCATGACCGCTGACATGATGTTTAGTGTGAAGAACAGCTGACCGTGGGGCTTGACCCCAAGATCCAGAAGTGCAGAAGGGCAAGTGATGTACCACAAAACCCTGGGCCTGTGATAGAGGCAGTAGAACACTCACATAAACAGTGTTTCAGTATTCTCTCCCTTCGAGACTTGTCCATTCGCACAGAGCACCGTCTGCAAACCAGCGCCCTAGAAACCTCCGGAATGATCCCATTGCTGCCTGCCACCAATGTAGCAAGAGAGTAAGAGAGAGGACAACTGACAGGGGGCACGATCCCCATGTTCCCCTCCATTAAGTATGATATGTTATGTTATGAATGGAATAGCTGTTGTACAATATCATATGAATTGGAGGACATGTAGTATCACGTCTTACCCTGCCGAACAATATCATACGAATTGGATGATGTTATGTACAGTGCCTTGCGAAAGTATTCGGCCCCCTTGAACTTTGCGACCTTTTGCCACATTTCAGGCTTCAAACATGAAGATATAAAACTGTATTTTTTTGTGAAGAATCAACAACAAGTGGGACACAATCATGAAGTGGAACGACATTTATTGGATATTTCAAACTTTTTTAACAAATCAAAAACTGAAAAATTGGGCGTGCAAAATTATTCAGCCCCTTTACTTTCAGTGCAGCAAACTCTCTCCAGAAGTTCAGTGAGGATCTCTGAATGATCCAATGTTGACCTAAATGACTAATGATGATAAATACAATCCACCTGTGTGTAATCAAGTCTCCGTATAAATGCACCTGCACTGTGATAGTCTCAGAGGTCCGTTAAAAGCGCAGAGAGCATCATGAAGAACAAGGAACACACCAGGCAGGTCCGAGATACTGTTGTGAAGAAGTTTAAAGACGGATTTGGATACAAAAAGATTTCCCAAGCTTTAAACATCCCAAGGAGCACTGTGCAAGCCATTTCTTAAAGATATCCATAAAAAGTGTCGTTTAAAGTTTGCCACAAGCCACCTGGGAGACACACCAAACATGTGGAAGAAGGTGCTCTGGTCAGATGAAAACAAAACTTTTTGGCAACAATGCAAAACGTTCTGTTTGGCGTAAAAGCAACACAGCTGAACACACCATCCCCACTGTCAAACATGGTGGTGGCAGCATCATGGTTTGGGCCTGCTTTTCTTCAGCAGGGACAGGGAAGATGGTTAAAATTGATGGGAAGATGGATGGAGCCAAATACAGGACCATTCTGGAAGAGAACCTGGTGGAGTCTGCAAAAGACCTGAGACTGGGCGGAGATTTGTCTTCCAACAAGACAATGATCCAAAACATAAAGCAAAATCTACAATGGAATGGTTCAAAAATAAACATATCCAGGTGTTAGAATGGCCAAGTCAAAGTCCAGACCTGAATCCAATCGAGAATCTGTGGAAAGAACTGAAAACTGCTGTTCACAAATGCTCTCCATCCAACCTCACTGAGCTCGAGCTGTTTTGCAAGGAGGAATGGGCAAAAATTTCAGTCTCTCGATGTGCAAAACTGATAGAGACATACCCCAAGCGACTTACAGCTGTAATCGCAGCAAAAGGTGGCGCTACAAAGTATTAACTTAAGGGGGCTGAATAATTTTGCACGCCCAATTTTTCAGTTTTTGATTTGTTAAAAAAGTTTGAAATATCCAATAAATGTCGTTCCACTTCATGATTGTGTCCCACTTGTTGTTGATTCTTCACAAAAAAATAAAGTTTTATATCTTTATGTTTGAAGCCTGAAATGTGGCAAAAGGTCGCAAAGTTCAAGGGGGCCGAATACTTTCGCAAGGCACTGTATAATGCATCTTGGATGACGTATTGGGTGGCAGTAGCCTAGTGGTTAAAGTGTTGGGCCAGTCACCGAAAGGGTGCTGGATCAAATCCCTGAGCTTACAAGGTAAACATCTGTCATTCTTCCCCTGAACACGGCAGTTCATAAGAATTTGTTCTTAACCGACTTGCCTGGTTAAAAAAAGGAAGTACTATACATCTTGCTCTGATTCCAGGCTGCTTGTTCTTTTGTTAGCATTTGTGGTAAGGACAAAGGTTAGGAGAATGTAAGTTGCAGGTTAGTAGAATTAGGTTGAGGTTAGGGAAAGTGTTAGCTTAAATGCTACAGTTGTCCCCGACCCAACTCGAACACACAACCTTTGGTTGCCTTATTTTTATACTTTTTTTCAGATTTTTCAGGGGGTGCCTCCGTACCCTCAGCACCCCTAATCAAAATCAAATCACATTTTATTGGTCACATACACATGGTTAGTAGATGTTATTGTGAGTGTAGCGAAATGCTTGTGCACCCTACTTCCCTTGGTTATGGACCAACCTCCCTACTTTTCATTTATGTCTTAAGTAACCAGACCATTATTATTTGTAACGTAACATATCCTATTAAATGGAGGTATCCACTTGAACGTTCCAAACCCTACGTCTCTTTAATGTGGTCAGGCTGACCACAAAAGCCAGGGCCTCAATTCATTTTTTTATCTCTAATCTCTCTCATTGTCTCTTTAAAGGTAATATTAGACTTAAGAAGTGAAAGTTAAGTGTTCTAACAAGTGAGTTGATGATCATTTTCAGCGACATGATAGTTTCTGTGGTTTTGTTTTTTTCCTACTGCAGCACAGCTAATTTCACCAAAGATTCATGATGGTTGGTGGGCGTACAAAGATGCAGTCCAAGGGAGCTTTGTTCCAGGTAATTATTTTAGATGTTGAACAAACACTGACATCACATGAACTCAAAGCCTTGGTGTCCACATGGCCCACTATTCAGAGATGGTCCTATCAGTTTTCCACATTGATTCAATGTCATCATATTTCATTATTTTTGTTGAACTGACATGGAAACAATGTTGATTCAACCAGTTTTTGTCCAGTGGGTTGTTTTGTAACAGAAAGCCAGACCAAACATTCCTCTCTGTTTTGGGAAGGGAACATTTCTTGTTAATCAGGAGGGTTCGCTTGTTACTAACGTTCTTGCTCTTGGGCAGTGTTATTGACATGGGCTGGCTTCTTCCTCCGCTCTCTGTCTCTGCAGCAGGAGCTTCAGGTTCACTACTGTTCTGACTGCAGGTCTTATGAAATTTTTATCACAGCCCTCTCTCCATCTTCCTCCCTCCCTGTGCTTCTTCATTCCATAATCAAGGGGAGCACAGACATACAAGTATACAGAAGAAGAATGGCAGCACAATGAATAAAATAGAGGTCTCAGACCTTTTCAAGGAGGAAGGATCGAATGACCAATATAACTATGGAGTCAAGTGCAGTCTGGTAACATTTCAGTAATACAACATAAGGCTGTTATTCGTTAAAATGTACATTTGACATAACTATTATATCATACACAGAAAGGTGACTTCCTGTTTGCAGGAATCAACTTCCTGTTTTGCAGGAATCAATTGCCAAGACTTACACTATTGCCAATAGGGTCAGGGTGATACCAGTATGACAATATTTTTTCCATAGCAAAAATGAAAATGAAGCAGACCAAACTCTGTTGTCCTTTAAAAACCTGCTCTATGTAAAATAGTTTGTGCTATATCTTGGGAAATAAATACGTGACTCTGAATCGTACCTGGCTCCACGAGGGGGCTAAAGGGGGCCTAGCCCCCCTCAGATTTAGCTCTTTTTAAAACTAAAACTATCTTCGCTGTCAGCACAATGGACAGGGCGTGCCACTGTGTGTGTAGGCGGGCTATGGAAAGCCACTGGGGCAGTTAGGTATGACTCCTTTGAGTTTCCATAAAAAGCGGGAAAAAATGCGTCTCATCTCTGTGGTATGCTAAGTGAATAAAGTTGTACACCTTGGCATGTAATATTTTATTTAGATTTATAAGGGCGGGGTCAAGTTTACCAGTTTAAGTGTTGGCGGCCCAATTGTCTCCTTCCTGCTCCTCTGCTCTTCCTATGAGTGAGGTTTTCATCCCGACATTGACTGACACTGAATTGATGATGACCTAGCTCTCTCCGGAGCCTGGAGAGGGTGGCAGGGTGTACTCTGTCCCTTTCCTTGGGCTTGGAGAGAAAAGGACTGCACTGCAAAATCTTTCCTGGGAGTGGCACGGAAGTTGTCACAGCTGGGGAGTCTGGAGACAACCCCAGTATCCACTGTGCATTGTTCAGGAGAGAATTCTCTCTTACCTGCTAGAAAAAAAGGCCCACGTGGGGAAGTTTGTACCCCTGCATTGCCAAAAGGTTATTGGACGGTGTTTAGGGCCTGGGCAAAGTGTTCATCTGCCTTGGGGCAACTGCTATGATGGTCCTTTATTTGCTCTGTTAATCTACATTCACCAGATGGACATACACATTGACCAACATGGTATCATGTACCCAGTGCTCGTTTAAATATCAATATAAACATCGCCGTCATCTTTGAAACCCCAGTGCTGTGTAAAATAAATCCAACTAATTTGCATCTCTACCTGCCTCCTCCTGCTGAATATGTGTCCTTGTGACTGCTAGAAGGACCCTATTTTACACTGACACGGCGTAGCGGAGATGGATTACAGACTTTGCGCCAACCTGTCATTTCAAAAGCACTCAATGATCTCGGAGTCTCTGCATTTGAACTTTATGTTTATTTTGGTAAAGCGTGATAAGCAGAATTAAATATAATTCCAGTGCAAGAACACCCCAAAATGTAGCCCCCTCACCGATTTCCACTGCCCCCTTACTCACTTTATCCTGGCGCCGGTTCTGCTCTGGATGACAACATAATGTTTGTTTCCAACATTAGCGCTGTTTTCCTAAAGAAGTCAAATCCGCTTTGTGTTTTGTTTCCTTTGCCACGATACTAATGAGTATCACGATACTGCTATCATCCCACCCCAATTGTCAATGTGGGCCTCAAAGAATGGTGCACATTTGGATAAGCCAATGGACTCCTATAAGGATATGTGACACCAGCAGAAACTGCTGCCTCGAGGGCCAGCGCTGTTCTCAGCTGGTCCATGTTTAACCCTGTCATTGGATTACCTTAGGAGAAAGGCCTATTTATTAGCTGTGACAGATAAGCACAGCAGGTGACACAGAGGCCTTTGGAAGTCTTTTGTAGAAGGTTGTGGGATGCTCCCTGACCTTTTACTTTATGTCTGCTGCTAGTGTATCAGTGTGTGGACTCAGGGGGTGAGCCCTTTCAGCCTCTCAGCCTAGCTGCAGGGAAGCTTCCTGTCTATCACCACAGAGACCTTTACACAGGAGAGGAGACATCCACACACAGCAAGTGACAGTGACTCTGTGTATGTGCTGTGTGTCATATGGGTGGTAGCCAAGTTGGTGGGATGTTTTTGCTATTGTACATTCATTCACCTCAAGCCCTTTTTGATGAAAACAGGAAACTCTACAGCTAGAATGTACATTTGTAGCCATCTAATTTAAGACTTTACTTTTTGAAATAGAAAGGAAATCAAATTGATCTAAACAGGCTCAAGAAGAGTGCAGCTATGCCTTGGCCCATTAACTTTTTGATACAGATTTCAATTCAACTGAACCGTTTGTCAGAAACAAAGGTATCACCTTCCTTCTGTATATTCTTACAGGAGCATAACTCTGTATTATTATTTGTATGTGCTGCAGTCTTGGAAAGTAGGTCACCAAGTTAGTGATCACAGCCAGCTATCGCTCTCTCTCTCTCCCTCTCTCTCTCACACACACACATACACAGATGCCCTTGCAAAGACTGAGGGGCAAAAAAGAAGTGCGGAAGGAAGAAACAGAATCCCTCCCACGCAAAGAGTTCTGGGGGAATTTAAATGGAATGGGAAGAGGCTAGAATAGAATTATGATTACTATGCTCTTAAAAATCTTGGTGGTATTTAATACTAATGGTATTAAAAGGCCATATTCACAGGACACTTTATTCACTTTATTCACTCTCACTCAGAGCTATAATAATGTTAAGCCCCTCTTCCTCCTTTTCCCACTCACCGACTAATGTGATGAACATACATATGTTCTAGCATATTGCTGCTGTATTTCTACCTGCAGGTATGGCGGCCTGGAGGATGAGCGGATAGGTTTGGTATTGGAGCAACACTAGCTACAACATTGTCCTCAAAGCAAAAACATTGTGTGAAAGTGCTAGATTATGGCTGACATTTAAGACTGTTAACAACCAAATAATTTCTAGGCGAGCCAGCCAAGTAATTTACAGCGGTGATAAAGGAAGATGCTCAAAAGAAAGGTCAGAAAAGCAGTGGCTTATTCCTCCTTGCCTTTGTCAAAGTAAGATTTGATTTGTTTGAGGGCTGAGCAAAATAACCTCCTACAGCAGATGGTGTTAAATCCTCTATGATGATAAGAAGGTCTAGACCTAGGAATATTATCCTGTCAAACCAGAAGCTTGTCAGTAACCAGGTTTACATTAAACCTTTACATTCCATCACTAGAGTTGAAAATGTGATTGAAACCCATCTAAATTGTATTTTTTTATTCAGTACATGGAAATGTATTTATTTATTTTAATTTGACCCCCCTTTTCTCCCCAATTTCGTGGTATCCAATTGTTAGTAATTACTATCTTGTCTCATCGCTACAACTCCCGTACGGGCTCGGGAGAGACGAAGGTTGAAAGCCATGCGTCCTCCGAAACACAACCCAACCAAGCCGCACCGCTTCTTAACACGGCGCGCATCCAACCTGGAAGCCAGCCGCACCAATGAGTCGGAGGAAACACTGTGCACCTGGCGACTTGGTTAGCGTGCACTGCGACCGGCCCGCCACAGGAGTCGCTAGTGCGCGATGAGACAAGGATATCCCTACCGGCCAAACCCTCCCTAACCCGGACGACGCTAGGCCAATTGTACGTCGCCCCACGGACCTCCCGGTGGCGGCCGGCTGTGACAGAGCCTGGGCGCAAACCCAGAGTCTGGTGGCACGGCTAGCACTGCGATGCAGTGCCCTAGACCACTGCACCACCCGGGAAGCCGGAAATGTATGTGTATGTATTTATGTGTATTACATCATCACACACAGCCTTTTATCCTCAAACAAGTCTGTTACTTGATGGAAACATTTCTGGTAAGAAAATGTGCATGTTGTTTTTATGCAGATTTTAGAATATTTGCATGAAAATCTGTCACCAACTGGATGGAAACCTAGCTAGTTGTTCTACATAGTCAGGCTCCTCCTTTGGAATTGGTATTGCTACCTGCCCACCAATACCCAAAACACCCGCCTGCCTTTTAAATAAATTGCTCCATTGAATTATCCCTTGGCTTACAGCACCCTTTTAAGCACTGTTTATTGAAGAACAATTCTCCCTTCATCATTACTCTGATTAATGGCTGGTAATGGAGGCTGGTAATGGCTCACATCAACACCATTATCCCAGAAACTCTAGACCCACTCCAATTTGCATACCGCCCAAACAGATCCACAGATGACGCAATCTCTATTGCACTTCACACTGCCCTTTCCCACCTGGACAAAAGGAACACCTATGTGAGAATGCTGTTCATTGACTACAGCTCAGCGTTCAACACAATAGTACCCTCAAAGCTCATCACCAAGCTAAGGATCCTGGGACTAAACACCTCCTTCTGCAACTGGATCCTGGACTTCCTGACAGGCCGCCCCCAGGTGGTGAGGGTAGGTAGCAACACATCTGCCACGCTGATCCTCAACACTGGAGCTCCCCAGGGGTGCATGCTCAGTCCCCTCCTGTACTCCCTGTTCACCCACGACTGCATGGCCAGGCACGTCTCCAACACCATCATTAAGTTTGCTGACGACACACAGTGGTAGGCCTGATCACCGACAATGACGAGACAGCCTATAGGGAGGAGGTCAGAGACCTGGCCGGGTGGTGCCGGAATGACAACCTATCCCTCAATGTAACCAAGACTAAGGAGATGATTGTGGACTACAGGAAAAGGAGCACCGAGCACGTCCCCATTCTCATTGTAGTGGAGCAGGTTGAGAGCTTCAAATTCCTTGGTGTCCACATCAACAACAAACTAGATTGGTCCAAACAAACCAAGACAGTTGTGAAGAGGGCACGACAAAGTCTATTCCCCCTCAGGAAACTAAAAAGATTTGGCATGGGTCCTGAGATCCTCAAAAGGTTCTACAGCTGCAACATCGAGAGCATCCTGACCAGTTGCATCACTGCCTGGTACGGCAATTGCTCGGCCTCTGACCACAAGGCACTTCAGAGGGTAGTGCATACGGCCTAGTACATCACTGGGGCAAAGCTACCTGCCATCCAGGACCTCTACACCAGGCGGTGTCAGAGGAAGGCCCTAAAAATGGTCAAAGTCCCCAGCCACCCCAGTCATAGACTGTTCTCTATACCATCGCATGGCAAGCGGTACTGGAGTGCCAAGTCTAGGACAAAAAGGCTTCGCAACTGTTTTTACCCCCAAGCCATAAGAATCCTGAACAGGTAACCAATGGTTACCCGGACTATTTGTATTGTGCGCCCTCCCCCCCAACCCCTCTTTTACACTGCTACTCTCTGTTTATCTTATATGCTTAGTCATTTTAACTATACATTCATGTACATACTACCTCAATAAGCCTGACTAACAGGTGTTTGTATATAGCCTTGCTACTCTTTTTTCAAATGTCTTTCTACTGTTGTTTTATTTCTTTACTTACCTACACACACGCGCGCGCGCACACACACACACACACCTTTTTTTGGCACCATTGGTTAGAGCCTGTAAGTAAGCATTTCACTGTAAGGTTTACACCTGTTGTATTCGGCGCACGTGACAAATAAACTTTGATTTGATTGTCTCACTCCATAGCCTATAGTTTTCATGAGACGGTTGTCTGAGTGTGAAAAGGTCTACTGTGTCCTAGTATTTGGCAAACAATTTTGCAGTTGCAACACAGTTATTTGAACTAATTGTAGTTCCATCTGTAGTTCTCTCACATCCCAAGACATCTGCTCTCTTATGGTAACTGCATGATGGATCATCAGCTATTCCTCCACTTTAATTATATCCACAGGACCTTAGGAAAGCATTACACTGAGTCGGGAGTGTCTCTGCACAGTTCAGCAGGTTCAGTAGACAGAAACCTGTCCCAATTTTGTCTTCTTTGTTTATGCTGCTTCGAAAATTGGAAATGTAATCCCTACGATCTGAGGGGAAGATTTCCCTGGTCATTTGATATAAAATCAGAGTGAATTTTGTGAATTGTGATTGCTGTGAATTGGCCAGTCCTCGTGGTCTCTCCAGACCCATTGACATTTATGTTCTCATTTTAGTTTGTTCTCTGTAACGTTATGTTTATATCCTGACTATTTTGCTCTGGAAAAAAACCGCTAGGCTTCAATTAGCTGCATATCCCAACACGTGTTGTGAAGTCTCCCTAGAGGTAGTTGTACTGTAGGGTCTGGTTTTCAGCTCTTGGCTGGGACGTACTGCATTGCACCTGCTGCATGCACCTGCTACCTGATCCAATAATATACCTGTACTGGAATAGAGATCATGAGCACTAGGCAGCATGGGTAAAGGGGGTGAGAGTTCACACGTGAGGATTTAGACATACTTAAACTTTTCTAGTTGAGTTTTCTAATGCAAATTGTTGTCTTTCCTGCTCAGCCTCAGTAGTGTCCAGGTGCATCTCTAAGCACCTTTCGCTGCCAAAACAATAACGTTTGTTTGAATCTGCCCTATGAAGCATCCTTAACAATGAATGCCTCATCATTTATTTAAATGTTTTTATCGCTCTTGCTCCACCAAATCAACAATCAATTAAAGTGGTTCAAAAGTTAAAACAACAGTTTTATTGCAATGAATTGAGTGTAATGCTATCTTTTTTTCCCCTTTTGAGTATGGTTCTCACATATCCTCTCTTGCTTGCGACTGTTGTGCTCACCAAATGCCACTGAGTGGGATTACAACACAGTTACATCACTGTTTTAGGACACAAAGGCTTTTACATACTGTATGTCACATTACCTCATTTTTTTTGGCAAAAGTAATAATTGTTGCCAAAATATTGCCTTCGAAACTATCAACAACCGTGTTAGTTTTTCCCTGGATCAGTTCGTTAAAACAATGATAGTTTAGTTAAAAATGTTGTGTGAATTTGACTAAACATTGTGTTTTTTGATAAACACTGTATTGAACCCACTACACATGAAGCTACAACTGGTAAACAATGTGGTGGCTCAGAAAGCAGGAAGATATGCAACATGAGCTTTGTTGACATTCAGAAATTCCAACATCATTCCAGATCCTCATCTAGTGTATTTCATTATTATGCATTAAGAGGAGTTTGGCCAAGATCAGCATGTAATATAGGTCACTGATCATCTTAGGGTGGCTAATCCATTGCTTATTTGCTAGTTGAATCTTTATTCAGATTATTTTGAGAGTTCCCTACTTAACAGATTCACTAGCTGATTGATTCATTAGCTGATTCTTAATTCTGAAATTGACTCCTAGTCATGATTTCCTCTTTTTGTAGAAACATCTATAAGGGGTTGTGGCACTGATCTGATAGTCCTTAACCACCATTGGGCTTTGCACATGAAGGCATGCCCCTTGCCCATGAATTAAGAGCAATGAATAGTACTGGTTGTCCCAGGAGTCTCCGTCCAGCAGTTCAGATGAGTATCAGCCTCTAATCCCTGTGCTAAGGGAGAGAACGTAATAGTCCTGAACCCTCATCTGTTTCACAGCTGGGCGGCCCACTCCATTCAAGCCGACCCACGTGATGTAATCACGGCTGGGTGATGTCACACGTGTCAGAAAGGGGTAGTGATATCACTCTTGAGGCCTGCCACATCTGTCACAGCTGCCCTGCCGCTGTGCCACTGCCAGGCTCTGAGCCATACTAAGAGGAGAGGAGGGTTCTCCCCAGTCCCTTCTGTCATGTGCAAGTAACGAGGGACGGATAACTAAGATTATTTCAGCTGATCTTAAATCAGATTCTGGAAGCATTTAAACTGATTCTGATATAGAGGGATTCTATCTAAATCTAGTAGGATCTACCTACATACAAACATACATACATACATATACATACATACATACATACATACATACATACATACATAATCAACGTTGGCATTACTCACGTGCCCTTCTCTCAAAATGGCTCTTCCTAGTACTGTACAATCATAATATGGAATGTTGTGCTGATGGCATACTCCATACTCTAATTGCTGCCGTTTTGGTTACAGTAAGGCAAGGACTTTAATTAAAGGGATATCTTTACTTCATTTCCTTACTCAGTGTTTCCTCCTCAATGGTTCCCGTCAAAGTGTTGATAGTCCAAGTGCTGTTTAAGAACTTACTCATCTCACACATCAACATGATATTAGACATTAGACATGATAAAGGACATTGAACTGTGCTTGTTGTCCACAGTACCATCCTTCTGGGGGCTAGTGAATTCCGCCTGGAACCTGTGTGCCATGGGAAAGAGGCAGTCGCCGGTCAACGTCGAGACCAGTCACATGATCTTTGACCCCTTCCTCACCCCTCTACGTCTCAACACAGGCGGACGCAGCAAGGTAAGGAGATTGTGGAAAGCCTGATCTTAAACTCCCAGATGACTCTTGAGCTTGTAGATCTGAAGGGCATCAGGACTTAAACTTCAGGAGACGTTGATCGTCTGGATGCTATTATTGGATTCCAGTTGTGTGTGTTCATATGACATTTACAATGGGTAATGAGGACTAGTATGCTCAGCCATCATCAAAACGAGGTGTAGGTGGGAAAAATTATGTTTACAGAATAAATGCTTCTAGATTTATAGTATGAAGTAACATCAAATTAAAACATCTTCTCTCAGAATTCTTTCAACTACACTGACTGGGTGAATTTTCTAAATGTCACTAGCAACACCCCCGCTATCTGGCCCCATGGCTCTCCTTTAGTTGTACATCATGCTCTGCTTTCACAGTTGCCTTCTGAATCTCTCCCATCCCGATCCCATCAAATGACCCATATAGCAGATAGTATTTATTGTAGGATTTCACTAACATTATCAAAGGGTGTTGGCAGGATGCCCCAAGCTCAAGCTGCAAGCTGGGGACAAGGGGGCATGACCATCGTTCACCACAGGGCATAAAGTCCACTAGGGAATAGGGGAAATCACTAATCATGTAAAATGAGAATGACAACAGAATTACACTCAGTACTGTAGTTCAAATGGTGACAATTTAACTATTACCGAGCCTATTTGATGCAATTACATTTTATTGATGTATCTTTTGGTTCTTAGCGGCGTTGTGTGAGAATGGAAATTGACTTACTGTAAGGTATGTGGTGACCATTTTTCAGAGGACAAAACACTTTGATTAAGAGAGTCCACCTCCCCCAGCATTTGGTTCCCATGAATAGTACTCTCATTTAGTTTGAATCAGAAAAATACCACAAGGAGCCAGGGAGGATTGGCAAAGAACAGTACATGTAAGAGAGGGTTAAATTCTCTTTGTAAGTCTTGTTTTATGATTAATGCTAGTGTGCATCTGCTGAGCGAGAGCGCAGAGAGCTGGGCCATCTGTGCTGGCGTGTGTCTGTGGGAGGACTGTGGGAGAGGGGATAAATTAAGTTAGCCAGGATGTTTTTACATTCGCCACAGCTCGTCTACTCGATACTCCCAGATATTTGTCCATCAACAGATGGACATGTTTACTCTCCCAGTTAATTGCCTCTTTTCCTGCAGCTATTTATTGAGATGTATACACTATTTTAGTTTTAAATATTGTCATGTGCCATTTACACACACATACGGCACCACACACAAACTCAGCTCACACACAAATAGAATAAATGTTATTCCTGATTAACATTGAGCTTTGATTTACAGCTTGATGAAAGGTGGTTGCTTGAAAAAGGTGGTTGTGTAAAGGAATTTCCATCTTGTTATTACGCACTTGGGATGTTAGACCTTGTGGTGGAGTCTCACTTTACCACAGAAAACGTCAGGTGGAGACAGATGCTCAGGTGGAGGGGATGCTGAGATTCTGAGGAACCTGTTTTGTAAAGACATTTAACTGTTGGAGAAAGTGTGAAATAGACTTGTTGTGGTCAAAGATCAAACGATAAGATGCAGTTGCTGCACTCCAAAAACTGCACTTTTACGGAAGTGTATTTGTTCACTTCACTTGAATATTAGGGAAATATTTTCAACTTGTATGCTCAGGCAGCGACTGAATAGCAATTTGCATTTTAGATACTTGATACAGACAATTCATCCTAAGAAGTGATTTAGTGTGGCAATCTGTGTCATGAAAAAAGACAACATGAAACTGTGGTGATAAGCCTTTGCTTGATAAATGGTTCTGTTCACAGCATCTTTGAATTGACTTCAACGTGTTGACATTTAGTAATCATTTGGATGCTGCGACAGTCAATAGCAGGACATTAGTCATTTCCTATCTCACTTGCTCCCATGATGTCCACAAAGCCATACTCACTCGCTCACACACTGTCACCAAATTCACTCATGAAGACGTAGTTTCTCATTAACTTACCCTAGTAAAGCACAAACAGTTGCTCATAGAAAACATTTAGTAGGCAACAAGTTGGCATTTTGCAAAGCACCCATGAGGAAAACTGTCAGTTGGGAAATGTCGGTCCTTTGAAAATATTGGTGCAATTATACAGTATAACCTATTTCATGTAATGTAATCCAGGGCTAGAATATCCTTCTTTTTTGTTTATCCAGAAAACAGCCTGCTATTACCAAGTGACAAGTTTGAGATAAGATAAAAAAGTTACTATAGTTCCTTTCAAACCTTTTGAAGGTTGAAGGACTTCAATGTCCTCAATCTGTTCAAATCCCAGACTTTGAATCCTCAAGGAAGGGAGGGAGTACAACGTGGCTTAGGAGTGACAGAGACTAAATGAGAAGTAAGGTGGGTGAGGTGAGTGTTGGGTCAAATAACAGGAGAATTCATCATTCTGACAGACTTCACATGGAGTGTCACCACTTAAAGACTTTGGTGACTCATTCCTACATTGCGGTGCCTTTTTGGGTCTCATAATTTTTGTATTCTACCAGTTTGACTTTCAGAAAAACATATTGGTCACTTTTTTTTTGTGTGCATTTTCCAACCTGTTAGGTGCATAATCCTACCAGGGTGGAAATTTGGAGCCTAAATTAGCCATAGCTCTGTGAGTGAGCAAGATTGAGTTAGCATAAAGAGATTAAGGGTCTCACTGTTCAGTTAGAATAGGAGCAAGGCAAGTTTCATTCCATCAGCCAAAGGGCTGCTGAACAGTAGGACATAGGACAGATGAAAGATGCTGAACAGTGGGACATAGGACAGATGAAAGATGCTGAACAGTGGGACATTGGACAGATGAAAGATGCTGAACAGTGGGACATAGGACAGATGAAAGATGCTGAACAGTGGGACATAGGACACATGAAAGATGCTGAACAGTGGGACATAGGACAGATGAAAGATGCTGAACAGTGGGACATAGGACAGATGAAAGATGCTGAACAGTGGGACATTGGACAGATGAAAGATGCTGAACAGTGGGACATAGGACAGATGAAAGATGCTGAACAGTGGGACATAGGACAGATGAAAGATGCTGAACAGTGGGACATAGGACAGATGAAAGATGCTGAACAGTGGGACATAGGAAAGATGCTGAACAGTGGGACATAGGACAGATGAAAGATGCTGAACAGTGGGACATTGGACAGATGAAAGATGCTGAACAGTGGGACATAGGACAGATGAAAGATGCTGAACAGTGGGACATAGGACAGATGAAAGATGCTGAGCAGTGGGACATAGGAAAGATGCTGAACAGTGGGACATAGGACAGATGAAAGATGCTGAACAGTGGGACACAGGACAGATGAAAGATGCTGAACAGTGGGACACAGGACAGATGAAAGATGCTGAACAGTGGGACATAGGATAGATGCAGGATGCTGAACAGTGGGACATAGGACAGATGCAGGATGCTGAACAGTGGGACATAGGACAGATGCAGGCCCAATACACGGCCTGTCAGTGGGCCGCAGAGACTTTGAATATGTGGAAATGTAAATGTGTGACTTGTGTACTAACTTTCAATTTGTTTGTACTGCATGTAGTATATTGTGTTGTGTTTGTGTATTTATATTCTGGCGTCACAAAATGAATTTCCATTTGTATGTACAATAAAGTATATCATATCGTAATGGTGAACACTTGAACAGGATTAAATGCAATTATAATAAATACAATAATCATGGAAGAAAGTTATTGAGAGAGAATTTAACTAGGACTATAAAAGAATGAAAAAATATATCATTATAGAAAAGTACTGAGAATCCCTTTAACAAAGATGTTCAGGGGTTGTCTGAGGTCCACACAACATTCAAACAGACACCATGAACCGGGAATTTAGAAAACACACTTTATTGGCGGAGATGTTTTAGCATATTTTGTCTTTCAAGTTGCAAAATGGTTAACCAGCCAAAAAGGGAGCTACATGCTTCTTGTGCATGATTTTGTGAGGATTTCTGTGTACCTATTTCGCGTATTGTAACCTTAGTGTTGTCGGAGAAAGTAACATGCCTTCCGTTAGTTTATGGCTTATATTTCTCCTGGAAGTTGATGAATAACACCCGGGGACACGGCAAAAACGCCTACATCCACACTAAAAAAAGTGTTCAAAAGGCATTTCCTTTCAAGATCCAAATGTTTGTGTTTTTAAAGTAAAGGATACCTGACCTTATATTTCAAGTCTTTGGAATTCACATTTTAAATTAAATAAGAAGTGATATTTCCTGGGTACAGAAAATGCACCACATAGTAGGAATACTTTTTGGGGGGTTTGGATGTGTCAATATGTAGTTCATAAATGCATAATCTATGAGCAGAATTACCTTCTTACCTCGATTAGCCACGAAATCCATAGTTGGAAGCAACTGTTTTTCTGGGAGCTGTGCTGCACCATTTTCCCTACATTTGCCCCCTAAGCAATTTGAGTTCCACCAATGAGCTTCAGCCCCTCGTCATATGAGTGACAGCTAGCAAGATGCACTTGATGCCACGCAGCAGAGCTAGAGCAATGACGTGGTGCACGTATCTGCAGTACACCATTTCCGGAGTCCTCTTTTGGCTCATGAGTGCTACTTTCAGAACTACTGGCTAAACAGTATAGAAAAGTACTGAGAATCCCTTTAACAAAGATGTTCGGGGGTTGTCTGAGGTCCACACAACATTCAAACAGACACCATGAACCGGGAATTTAGAAAACACACTTTATTGGCGGAGATGTTTTAGCATATTTTGTCTTTCAAGTTGCAAAATGATGGTTAATTAACCAGCCAAAGAGAGAGCTACGGGTACGCTTCTCGTGCACGATTTTGTGAACATTTCTATTTTGCATATTGTAACCTTACTGTGTTGGCGGAACAAATAACATGCCTTCTGTTGCTTTACCACCCCAACTGCATTGAACTGCCAGGAACAGGCAGTGTTTCTGTCAACGTGTGTTTACTGGAGATTCTCTCTGCTGCTCGTGTTTAGCCCGAGACAAAATTCTCTCCATTATACTACTATTGTGGATCTCATGCTGAGTGTGTGTGAAGTAAAATCCCAACTTTGAAACAGAGCCAGTAGACGTGCCTCGTTGCATAGAATGAGTTTCCCCACAGAGAGGAGCTCACTTCAGAGTGTAAAGGCCACAGTTAGAGGGCGGCAGGTAGCCTAGCGGTTAAGAGTGTTGGGCCAGTAACCGAAAGGTCACTGGTTAGAATCCCCGAGCCGACTAGGTGAATAATCTGTGCTGTGCCCTTGAGCAAGGCACTTACCCCTAATTGCTCCTGTAAGTTGCTCTGGATAAGAGCATCTGCTAAATGATGTAAATGTAAAATATGTCTTTTTCAGGCAGAGACAGTAGAGGGCCTCCAGGGAACCGAGAGAAAACTGATTAGGAATTTAATAATCTAATCAAAACTAGTCTAACTTCTCTTCTCAAAACATAGTGGAAATCCAAAACTACCTCCCGTTCTCACTGTTTTGAGGGCAGTCACTGCAATTTACTTTTCATTGATATAATAATGGGAGAGTCTTGCGTTCTGCATAAAAGTGAGGTATGACACGTACAGTGCCTTCAGAAAGTATTCACACCCCTTGACTATTTCCACATTTTGTTGTGTTACAGCCTGAATTTAAAATTGTTTACATTTTAGATGTTTTTTGTCACTGGCCTCCACACAATACCCCATAATGTCAGAGTGGAATTATGTTTTTAGACATTTTTTCAAATTAATAAAAAATTAAGTCAATAAGTCAGTGAGTATTCAACCCCTTTGTATTGGCTAGCCTAAATAAGGTCATGAGGAAAAATTGGCTTAACAAGTCACATAATAAGTTGCATGGACTCGCTTTATCAGAAATAAGTGTTTAACTTTATATTTGAATGGCTACTTCATCTCTGTACCCCACACATACAATTATCTCTAAGGTCCCTCAGTCGAGCAGTGCATTTCAAACACAGATTCAACCACAAAGATCAGGGAGGTTTTCCAATGCCTCGGAAAGAAGGGCACCTATTGGTAAATGGGTACAATTTTAAAAAGCAGACATTGAATATCCCTTTTGAGCATGCTGAAGTTATTAATTACACTTTAGATGGTGTATCAATATACCCACTCTCTACAAAGATGCAAGCGTCCTTCCTAACTCAGTTGCAGGAGAGGAAGGAAACTGCTCAGGGATTTCACCACCACCACTTAAAACAGTTAAAGAGTTTAATGGCTGTGATAAGAGAGAACTAAGGATGGATCCACAACATTGTAGTTAATCCACAATACTAACCTAATTGACAGAGTGAAAAGAAGGAAGCCTGTACAGAATAAAAAATATTCCAAAACATGCATCCTGTTTACAACAAGGCACTAAAGTAGTAATGCAAAGCAGTTTTTTTGTCCTGAATACAAAGTGTTATGTTTGGGGCAAATCCAATACAATGTATTACTGAGTACCGTTCTCCATATGTTGAAGCATGGTGATGGCTGCATCATATTATGGGTATGCTTGTAATCGTTAAGGACTGGGGAGTTTTTCAGGATAGAAAATTAACGGAATAGAGCTAAGCAGGAAAACATGGTTCATTCCGCTTTCCACAAGACACTGTGGGATTTCTTTTTTTTTACAAATGTTAGAATTTTTCTTCTACTTTGACAGAGTATTTTGTGTTGATCATTGACAAAGAAAAGGACAGTTAAATCCATGTGGATCCCACTTAGTAACACAACAAGATTTGGAAAGTCAAGGGGTGTGAATACATTCTGAAGGCACTGTAGAACCTATCTCTCAAGCCTGAGGGACAGTCCACTGTACAGCAGAGGGGAAAAGTTTAACCTAACCTAAAACAAATTTCAAATTATAATCAAATGTCCCCAAAATATAAGCCCTCAATATTTGGACTCAATTCACCGAAGCAGAACAGCAATTAGTCCCAAGCCTTTTTAACTCAATGAAGCGTGGGGGGATTTTTGGTCATGGTAAGCAGCTTTTATGCTCTGTTTGGGAATGCTTAAAGCGGACAGCTAAATCCCTCAACAGGAGTGTTGTGTCAGCTCCTCCTCTAGCATGACTTTACATCCAAATACATTGCATTCAAGGTAGCGAGGGCATTGTGCGTTGTCATAATCAATGATCATTGTGAATTTCAATGGAATTGAGGTTCATCTGCAGAATTTCTGCCTGTTAGGTAGGCCTAGTCAGTCTGTGGTGTCAATGAGACCGCACAGAATGGAGAGCATTTGAAATACACGTTGTGATAGAATATCCAATTGATTGTCCATGCTACTCTTAATAAATTGAAGTTAAGAGATTTGATTTGGTTTGATTGAATGACCATGTGACCATACCTGGCCAGTATAAAAGCACTGATTTAGAGTATAGTCGTCGCTGCACAAGATGAATACAGGAACTGAACAACTTTAAACATCTGCTTCTATATAAAAAGAAAATCAAAACCATGTGAAAAAATGTAACATGACCTAAAATCTGTCTGCAACTATTTTAATATATACAGTGCCTTGTATTCGGCCCCCTTGAACTTTGCGACCTTTTGCCACATTTCAGGCTTCAAACATAAAGATATAAAACTGTATTTTTTTTGTGAAGAATCAAAAACAAGTGGGACACAATCATGAAGTGGAACGACATTTATTGGATATTTCAAACTTTTTTAACAAATCAAAAACTGAAAAATTGGGCGTGCAAAATTATTCAGCCCCTTTACTTTCAGTGCAGCAAACTCTCTCCAGAAGTTCAGTGAGGATCTCTGAATGATCCAATGTTGACCTAAATGACTAATGATGATAAATACAATCCACCTGTGTGTAATCAAGTCTCTGTATAAATGCACCTGCACTGTGATAGTCTCAGAGGTCCGTTAAAAGCGCAGAGAGCATCATGAAGAACAAGGAACACACCAGGCAGGTCCGAGATACTGTTGTGAAGAAGTTTAAAGCCTGATTTGGATACAAAAATATTTCCCAAGCTTTAAACATCCCAAGGAGCACTGTGCAAGCGATAATATTGAAATGGAAGGAGTATCAGACCACTGCAAATCTACCAAGACCTGGCCGTCCCTCTAAACTTTCAGCTCATACAAGGAGAAGACTGATCCGAGATGCATCCAAGAGGCCCATGATCACTCTGGATGAACTGCAGAGATCTACAGCTGGGTTGGGAGACTCTGTCCATCGGACAACAATCAGTCAGTCGTATATTGCACAAATCTGGCCTTTATGGAAGAGTGGCAAGAAGAGAGCCATTTCTTAAAGATATCCATAAAAAGTGTTGTTTAAAGTTTGCCACAAGCCACCTGGGAGACACACCAAACATGTGGAAGAAGATGCTCTGGTCAGATGAAACCAAAATTGAACTTTTTGGCAACAATGCAAAACGTTATGTTTGGCATAAAAGCAACACAGCTGAACACACCATCCCCACTGTCAAACATGGTGGTGGCAGCATCATGGTTTGGGCCTGCTTTTCTTCAACAGGGACAGGGAAGATGGTTAAAATTGATGGGAAGATGGATGGAGCCAAATACAGGACCATTCTGGAAGAAAACCTGATGGAGTCTGCAAAAGACCTGAGACTGGGACGGAGATTTGTCTTCCAACAAGACAATGATCCAAAACATAAAGCAAAATCTACAATGGAATGGTTCAAAAATAAACATATCCAGGTGTTAGAATGGCCAAGTCAAAGTCCAGACCTGAATCCAATCGAGAATCTGTGGAAAGAACTGAAAACTGCTGTTCACAAATGCTCTCCATCCAACCTCACTGAGCTCGAGCTGTTTTGAAAGGAGGAATGGGAAAAAATGTCAGTCTCTCGATGTGCAAAACTGATAGAGACATACCCCAAGCGACTTACAGCTGTAATCGCAGCAAAAGGTGGCGCTACAAAGTATTAACTTAAGGGGGCTGAATAATTTTGCACGCCCAATTTTTCAGTTTTTGATTTGTTAAAAAGGTTTGAAATATCCAATAAATGTCGTTCCACTTTATGATTGTGTCCCACTTGTTGTTGATTCTTCACAAAAAAATACAGTTTTATATCTTTATGTTTGAAGCCTGAAATGTGGCAAAAGGTCACAAAGTTCAAGGGGGCCGAATACTTTCGCAAGGCACTGTGTATATATATATATATATATATATATATATATATATATATATATATACACAGTACCAGTCGAAAATGTGGACACGTACTCATTCTGTACCTTAAATGCACTGTTAAGTGGGTACTCTAAATGTTCTTATATCTTTCTATCAGATTTTAATGCACCACTGTTATCAGAAGGATTTTGAAGGCTGTTTGTTGAACTGTAGGTGGATTTAGTGAAAACATATTTTTATGACAAAGCAAGCCAGCTACATTATCACATCCCAAAGGGCCTCATCACATTTGTTTGCTTACTAGCCAGTAGAGATTATATCATCCCCAAAACAGAACCTACAACTCCGAACCCATATTGCCGTCTTCTCATGCACAAAGTATTGGCCCCAGTGCCAGCTCAGTACCTGCTGAGTGCTTATTTTGCCTAGTAATTAGAATAGGTGTCAGTGGAAGATTTGGTCTAATACATAACACTGTTGAGGAATTTAATTAATGTTCAGCTCTCACCATTTTGCTCATTTGATTACATGCATTATGCACTAAGAGGGAATAGAAAGGGTCCCTGTTTAAAGGGCTATTAAAAAACATGTCAAGTGAAATGTATTGCTTTTTCTACTTAATTTAACCATCGGCAGTATTTGTTGTATATATTTTTCTGTATTTTTTTTGTCTCTGAATAAATTAACTAAGTGGATCACCCTATGATGAATGACTCCATCACGATCTACACAGGCATAACACTGAACTCCCTCCATTCACTTTTTCTCCTTACCTCCCTCTCATTTCATTATAAGTCTTAATGTTATCCTAGTTTTATATGAAAGAATGGAAGAAAGCTTTGAAGTTCTTCCTTTACCTGTTGGGCATTTCCATGTGTCACTTCAAACAACGTGAGAGTTGGTTTCTCAGTTTATTGTTAATTTCACCTGCTTCCTTAATGAGATGAGGAAGATGATTTTCTCATTTTTTATTTTAATCCACCTTTTAAAAACCTTATTTACTGCAGGCCTACAGCCAATCGCAAATAATTAGTCTGTGATTATGAGCCTGAGGAATATTATGATTTTACATCGCAGTAATGGGAAAGTGCAATTGAAATAAATTAATTTTGTTTACATCCCTGTTACTGAGCATTTATCCTTTGCCAAGATAATCCATCCGCCTGACAGGTGTGGCATATCAAGAAGCTGATAAAACAGCATGATCATTAAACAGGTGCACCTTGTGCTGGGGAAAATAAAATACCTCTCTAAAATGTGCAGAGACCGCGTCAGGGAAGCTCATCTGCATGCTCGTCATCCTCACCAGGGTCTGCACCTGACTGCAGTTTGGCGTTGCAACAGACTTCAGTAGGCAAATGCTGACCTTTGATGGCCACTGACACACTGGAGAAGTGTGCTCTTCACGGATGAATCCCGGTTTCAACTGTTTCGGGCAGATGGCAGACCGTGTGTATGGCATCCTGTGGGCGAGTGGTTTGCGATGTCAACGTTGTGAACAGAATGCCCCATGGTGGTGGTGGGGTGATGGTATGGGCAGGCATAAGCTACGAACATAATTGCATTTTATCAATGGCTATTTTAATGCACAGAGATACTGTGGTGAGTCAGTTCATCCGCCGCCATCACCTCATGTTTCAGCATGATAATGCACAGTCCCATGTTGCAAGGATCTGTACACAATTCCTGGAAGCTGAACATTTCCCAGTTCTTCCATGGCCTGCATACTCACCAGACATATCACCCATTGAGCATGTTTGGGATGCTCTGGATCGACGTGTACGACAGCGTGTTCCAGTTCCCGCCAAGTTGCCAAGCAACTTCACACAGTCATTAAAGAGGAGTGGGACAACATTTCACATGCCACAATCAACAGCCTGATCAACTCTATGCGAAGGAGATGTGTCGCGCTTCATGAGGCAAATGGTGGTCACACCAGATACTGACTGGTTTTCTGATCCACAACCCTACCTATTTTTAAGGTATCTGTGATCAACAGATGCATACCTGTATTTGCAGTCATGTAAAATCCATAGATTAGGGCCTAATTAATTAATTAAAAAATGTACTGATTTCCCTTATATGAACTGTAATTCTGTAAAATCTTAGAAATTGTGCATGTTGCAATTTATATTTTAGTTCAGTGTATTAACATGAGTTATCTCCATTTCCTCTTCTGTAGAGGTCTCTCAGGTGAGAAACTTGCCCCCCCCCCTTATCTTGACTCCTCTCTGTGCAGATGGGAGGCACCATGTACAACACAGGGCGCCACGTGTCGCTGCGGCCAGACAAGGCTCACCTGGTGAACATCTCCGGTGGGCCTCTGGGTTACAGTCACCGGCTGGAGGAGATACGCCTGCACTTCGGTAGCGAGGACGGCCAGGGCTCGGAGCACCTGCTCAATGGACAGTCCTTCCCTGCAGAGGTGAGAGGGAACGAGCCAATGAGCCAAGAGGGATTATCTTTGCTGTGTCTATAAACAATCCAATCCACTGCAAGTTGCTTTCATTAGACTAAGAGCTCAATTCAATCAGACTTGCATTACAGTTAAGGCTTCACTGCTTTACACAGCCCTACCGAGGCTTGTTTGTGTGGAAGATTTCCTCAAACAATGGACAATGATGAAATATGCTGAACTACCTCTGTCACTCAGTCCACTAATCACATGTACAGGGCCTTTGACGGGTGGGGTAGAAGAGCAACAGCAAAGGCTGGATCGACAAATGGCAGTGAGTTTTTAGTGGCAGTGAGTTTTTAGTGGCAGTGTGTTTTTTCAGTGGAGGAGGGCGATATTATAATGACAAGTAAAAAACAGTAAACTTATCAGGTGCCAAACTGAGTTTGTCTGTCACGATTTAACTGAGAATTGGCAAACGCTTTCCAGTCCTTAATCACCATTTTTAAGTGAGGAAGATATGTTGCCAGAAGTAAGCGTCTGCCCAGATAATTAGAGCTGAATCCTGTTCTAAATTGGAACTCTACTGAGCAGACAAGTGTCAAAGTAAAATATTCCTGAATTTCTTGAGTTTGTCTTCGAGTGAGGGTTGGATGGGTAAGATTAGTTTAATCTGACATAATGCTTTCATGTGCAAGACAAAGTCACCTTTCTATCTCACATGGTCTATCTCACATGGTCACATGGTCAGGAAAGGAAGGACTCACTGTTTGTTTTGTCTTTATCTCGCCTCACTTACAGGTGCAACTTATACACTACAACCAGGAACTCTATGCCAACTACAGTGAGGCAGCCAAGAGCCCCAATGGCGTAGCTATTGTGTCCATATTCATAAAGGTCTGTTTGTGCTTGATGCAGACAATCTCCTTCTCTGTGGTGTTCTATTGTAGTGACAGTGGTCTTTATATTCAGAATCCCATGGGTCTGTGCTGCGGATGCTGAATATTTCATGTTCTTTTACATCTCATCCCTCTCAGATATCCGAGTCTCCAAATGTATTCCTGAATCGCATGCTGAACAGAGACACCATCACGAGAATAACATACAAACGTAAGCACCCTCAGGCATTTATTTTTTTATTTTTTTATTTTACCTTTATTTAACCAGGTAGGCAAGTTGAGAACAAGTTCTCATTTACAATTGCGACCTGGCCAAGATAAAGCAAAGCAGTTCGACACCTACAACGACACAGAGTTACACATGGAGTAAAACAAACATACAGTCAATAATACAGTATAAACAAGTCTATATACAATGTGAGCAAATGAGGTGAGAAGGGAGGTAAAGGCAAAAAAGGCCATGGTGGCAAGGTAAATACAATATAGCAAGTAAAACACTGGAATGGTAGTTTTGCAATGGAAGAATGTGCAAAGTAGAAATAAAAATAATGGGGTGCAAAGGAGCAAAATAAATAAATTAATTAAATACAGTTGGGAAAGAGGTAGTTGTTTGGGCTAAATTATAGGTGGGCTATGTACAGGTGCAGTAATCTGTGAGCTGCTCTGACAGTTGGTGCTTAAAGCTAGTGAGGGAGATAAGTGTTTCCAGTTTCAGAGATTTTTGTAGTTCGTTCCAGTCATTGGCAGCAGAGAACTGGAAAGAGAGGCGGCCAAAGAAAGAATTGGTTTTGGGGGTGACTAGAGAGATATACCTGCTGGAGCGTGTGCTACAGGTGGGAGATGCTATGGTGACCAGCGAGCTGAGATAAGGGGGGACTTTACCTAGCAGGGTCTTGTAGATGACATGGAGCCAGTGGGTTTGGCGACGAGTATGAAGCGAGGGCCAGCCAACGAGAGCGTACAGGTCGCAATGGTGGGTAGTATATGGGGCTTTGGTGACAAAACGGATTGCACTGTGATAGACTGCATCCAATTTGTTGAGTAGGGTATTGGAGGCTATTTTGTAAATGACATCGCCAAAGTCGAGGATTGGTAGGATGGTCAGTTTTACAAGGGTATGTTTGGCAGCATGAGTGAAGGATGCTTTGTTGCGAAATAGGAAGCCAATTCTAGATTTAACTTTGGATTGGAGATGTTTGATATGGGTCTGGAAGGAGAGTTTACAGTCTAACCAGACACCTAAGTATTCGTAGTTGTCCACGTATTCTAAGTCAGAGCCGTCCAGAGTAGTGATGTTGGACAGGCGGGTAGGTGCAGGTAGCGATCGGTTGAAGAGCATGCATTTAGTTTTACTTGTATTTAAGAGCAATTGGAGGCCACGGAAGGAGAGTTGTATGGCATTGAAGCTTGCCTGGAGGGTTGTTAACACAGTGTCCAAAGAAGGGCCGGAAGTATACAGAATGGTGTTAGGATGTGTGGGTTTATGCACACACGTTGTCAAATCTACAGTAGTCACAGATAGAATAATCCATATTCAATAATTCCATTTCTGGATCCGCCATAAAAAAAAAGAATATCTAGCAATTGAATTAATTTGGCTAATTGGAAGGTTGCCAGAGATTGACTTAATCAGAGATTGAATGAAATTCATTCCAACTTCTGAATTAATCAGCTACATTACCAATGTGATCCTCCTGGTTCAATGGATAAGATGTGTAACAATAGAAACTGCCCCCAACCCTGAGAGATGTTTGAGTCATTTCCTGTTTCTAACTGACAGAAATAACTCTGTGGCACTTTCAGAATGTTCTAAGCTGATCGAAAATTGGCATTCCTTTAAAGACAACAATTATGTAACATTGCTATAGTTAGTATTAACAGCCTCTACCCAAACTCTCTTTTCTTTCAGTTTTATGCTCTTCATTTAGTCTGGTGAATTTAATTGTCATTCCATTTTCATTAATTTAATTAAATTAAACGAATTACATTAAATAAATCACTAATCATCCTTTCATTTGTATCCCATTATTATAATAATTGGATGTTATACTGTATTACAAGTCCCTGCTGACCGGGGAGGTACTATCATTTGTCAAAACAGATGCAGTCACCCCCTTACTGAAGACACCCAACCTTGACCTCTTATCCAACTACAGGCCCATCTCCAACCTCTTCCTATCAAAAGGACTGGAAAAAGGGATTGCAAACCAGCTTCAATCCCATCTGTCTTCCAATTAGCTGAACACATTTTTCCAGTGAGGTTTCCAGTCCTTGCACAGCACTGAAACAGCTATGGTGAAAGTTACCAATGACCTACTTATGGCTACAGAATCTGGATCACCTAGCCTCCCACTAGATCTCAGTGCTCTTTTGACACTGCTGACCACAACATCCTCCTGCGGCATCAGAGAGCACACTTCAGTCTCTGGAACTGCTCTGAACTGGTTCTCCTCTTACCTCTCCAATAGGAAACAATCGATCCCGATTGGAGAGTCCAGATCGGTGGAGTCTACAGTCACATGCGACATCCCACAGGAGTCCGTTTTGCATCCTATTCTGTTCCTAATCTACATGCTCCTTCTCAGCCAAATCCTCAGAGTCTATAACATCAACTTCCACTGCTGCACTGACGATACCCAAGTGTATATTTACATCAATCCGGACACCATCTCAGCCCTAGCAAAACTTGGCAGCTGCCAAGATGACATCATGGCATGGATGAAAGAGAACTGCTGAACAGCAGCAAGACTGATGCTATGCTTATTGGGACACACAAGCAGGTCAGTAGTGCTAGAAACATCTGCCCTACTAGTGACGGTCAAGTCATCCATCTGTCCTCTGTCATCTCTAACCTGGAAGTTAAGTTTGATCCTTCTCTGTCCTTTGATGCCCATATAAAACATATCTGCAAAACATAATTTTTCCATCTAAGAAACATTGCCTGGCTCAAACCATCGCTCTCCCAGCCAGATGCAGAGAAACTCGTCCACGCCTTCATCTTCTCCCAGATCGACCATGGCAATGCTCTGTTCGGGGGCCTTTCAACCAAATCACTTCAGAGGCCACAACTTCTCCAGAAGAGTCCTGCCAGGACCAAGAAGTCAGCCCACATCACCCCCATCCTTGCTGAACTGGGTACCGGTCAACTATAAGATTTACTTTAATAACCTCCTCCTAGTGTGAGTGAGCCACCTCGCACTCTCCACTCCAGGAACTCACCACTGCTTCAGGACCCCAAGACACATCTCAGTACTATGGGGGACCGAGCCTTCTGCTCCCTCGCCTATGGAATACTCTCCCTGACCATTTGAGAGCCGCTCCATCAAACAGAGCTTTTAAAACGGGTCTTTAAACACATTTCTACAGACTGTCTTTCTTATAGTCCTAATCTGGAAAGTCCTTTTAGCAACTAGCCTACTATTGCTATTTCCTGCCTTCATTTGTTTTTACTGTAGTTTTTATTTTATTATCAATCTTTTTTGCCTATGTAGAGCTTTGGGATAACACTGTAATGAAAAGCGCTATACAAATGAAATGTGTTATTATTATTCTGTAATACAGTGTAGAAAGTGTTGAGGATGGTACAGTATGAATGTGATTACCTCTGTTTTGGTCCACCTCCAGATGACGCATTCTTACTCATGGGGCTCAACATAGCAGATCTATATCCAGACACTACACGTTTTATAACATACGAGGGCTCCATGACTATCCCGCCCTGCTTCGAGACAGCCACCTGGATCCTCATGAACAAACCTGTGTACGTCACACAGATGCAGGTAACTCACCCTCGATCATAGACTCAATAATAACATTAACTCATGTTTGCCAGAAGTTACTTAATAGTTGGCCGTATTTGAGACTGTAGATTCTTTACCATAAACCTTATCTGTCCAACTTTCTCTCACTCTGTCTCTTTAGATGCATTCTCTGCGACTGCTGAGTCAGAATGAGCCATATAAGATATTCCTCAGTATGAGTGACAACACGCGGCCCGCCCAGCCTCTCCTACAGCGCTGTATCCGCACCAACATCAACTTCAGCAAGCAGGGCCGAGACTGCCCCAACAACCGTGCCCTGAGGCCCCAGTATCGAGGTGTGTCTGAACGCATGTGTTTAGGATCTGTATTCAATCAACACGGTTACTTGAACATTTCCGGTAAAATTCAGGTATTGGTAAAAACAGACTGTGAGGAAGAAGGTTGCCATAGTAATATAAACTGCACATACTGTATTCTGAAACTGTTTGTGTTTTTAGAAATTCAATATACACTCAGTGACCAGTTTATTAGGTACACTACCCCATTCACGAAAATGGTTCACTCCTACAGACCGTGGCATCAAGGCATTCAGTTAATGTTCGATTGAATGTTAGAATGGGCAAAACCAGTGACCTAAGCGACTGAGCGTGGTATGATCGGCGGTGCCAGGTGCGCCGGTTCTAGTATCTCAGAAACATCCGGCCTCATGGGCTTTTCACGCTTGATCGTGTCTAGGGTTTAACGAGAATGGTGCAACACACAAAAAACATCCAGTCAGTGGCAGTCCTGTGGGTGAAAATAGCTTGTTGATGAGAGAGGTCGAAGGATAATGGCAAGAATCGTGCAAGCTAACAGGCTGGCCACAAATAGGTAAATAATGTTGCAGCACAACAGTTGTGTGCAGAAAGGCATTGCAGCAGACGACCACACCGGATTCTACTACGATCAGCTAAAAACAAGAAGAAATGGCTCCAGTGGGCATGCAATCACAAACACTGGACAATTGAGGAGTGGAAAAACTTTGCCTGGTCTGACAAATCCCGGTTCCTGTTGTGTCATGCTGATGGCAGAGTCAGGCTTTGGCGTAAGCAGCATGAGTCCATGGCCCCATCCTGCCTGGTGTCAACGATACAGGTTGGTGGCGGTGGTGTATGGTGTGGGGAAGGTTTTCCTGGCACACATTAGGTCCCTTGATACCAATTGAGCGACGTTTCCATGCCTTGGGGAATTCAGGCTGTTCTGGAGGCAAAGGGGGGTCCGACCCAGTACTAGATGGGTGTACCTAATAAGCTGCCCACTGAGTGTATGTTTTCTGTCTTCTATAGTTCTGAGATGTCTATAGAGAAATGCCTCGTCCCTCAAAATGAACAGGTTCTTTGTAGGTTCTATGTCTCAAGCATTGCCTTTGTTTCCAGTTCAAGCAGTTCATGCTAACCTCCACATCTCTTTGTTCTCTTTCCAGTAAACCAGTGGCTTCTGAAGTAGGAAAAATATGAACATGCTGTACAATACAACAGGATAAAAACGAAATATGCGATCCTGATTCTCAAGACTTTATTTGAATGTGGAAATAATACATTATCAGCAGAGAGGCTGTTTTTTGAATATGTTTGAGATTGCAAAGTAAGACAAGGAAAGATTGAAAAGTGTAACTTCTAAGGCTGCACAACTGTAATTCTTCTACAGAGCTTATGGAAATGGGCTGAATGGAAATTCAGCAGGCTCCGCCATTTACTGACCTCTGCAGTGGAGATAACGAGGACCTCTTTTATGACATCATCATCATCATCAGATTCACTTGAGTACCCAAAGATCTCAAAGGACCAACACTTCTTGAAATTAGCTAAATGTAATCACAGATACAACCATAATGTGTTTTGATACCAAAAGCATTCCATCAGATCTAACATCAAGCTAGGAATCTGAATATGATGGGTGCTCTTCTGGTGATGAAAGCTTCAACATAACCATGTCACAAGCAAAAGGTGTACTGAATAAATGTTACAAATGCAGAAACATTTCCTGACCATGTGACCTAACCAGGAAAAATTCTGGGCCCCAGTAAAACACCAGGGCAAGAGATTTTCCTGATCAGGCCACATAGTCAGGAAACAATCCTAGCCATAGACTTGGGAAATCCAGTATTTTATACTGTATTTGCTAAACTTTTCTAGCCATTTTGGGCCATTTGCCTTTTCTCTGTTTAATTGTTTACAATTTCATTCTGTTTATTTCAATGATAGCAGCCCAATTAACATGTTTCAGAGAATTATGTAAGATAAAATAACACTTTACATAAGGCCTATATAGTATATGCTGTTTAAGAATTGTATATTGTCTAGCACTGAATAGAGCATGGGACGTGATTTGTCTGCAAATTCTTTAAGCAGTCACAAGGCATTCCTTATCAATTATTTATCCTCATTTTCAATTCTGCGCTGTGTATGGCGTTACAGGCAATGTGGGTTTGTGTGTGTGTGTGTGTGCGCACATGTGTACATGACTGTGTGTGTGCGCTCTCTCCTGAGCATTGTATTTCTCATTAAATAGGATAAATCTCCTCGTTTTGTGGCAACGAAACAAATACAATTGTATTTGTCACATGCGTCAAATACAACAACAGGTCTAGAGTGATATGCTTACTAACAAGCTCTTTTCCACCGATGCAGAGTAAAACAAGAAGATAAAAACACAAGAGAAATAACACACAAGAATGAAGCTAAATACAAGGAGTACCAATATCAATGTGCAGGGATACGAGGTAGTTGAGGTAAGTATATACAGTGCCTTCAGAAAATATTCACACCCCTTGACAAAGTAGGATTTATATGAATTGAATTGTCATTTTTTTGGCAACAATCTAAACAAAATAGTCTAATGTCAAGTTGGAAGAAAATGTATCATTTTTATTTTTAATTTAATTAAATGGAAAATAAAACACTAAGTATTCAACCCCTTGAGTCAATACATGTTAGAATCACCTTTGGCAGCGATTACAACTGTGAGTCTTTCTAGGTAAGTCTCTAAGAGCTTTGTACACCTGGATTGTACAATATGTGCCCTTTTATTATTTTTACAATTCTTCAAGCTCTGGTTATTGGTCTTTGCTAGACAGCCATTTTCAAGTCTTGCCATAGATTATTTTTATTTTTTTTTCCAATTTAAGCCAACTTTAACTAGGACATTGAATGCCGTCTTGGTAAGCAACTCCAGTGTATAATTGGCCTAGCGTTTAGGCTATTGTGCGGCTGAAAGGTGAATTTGTCTCCCAGTGTCTGGTTGGAAAGCCAACTGAACCAGGTTTTCCTCTAGGATTTTGCCTGTGCTTAGCTCTATTCTGTTTTGTTTTTTTTAACTACTTAGTCCTTGCCAATGACAACCATACCCATAATATGATGCAGCCAACTTCATGCTTGAAAATAAGAAGAGTGTTAGTCAGGGATGCTTTGTATTCAGGACAAAAAGTTCATTTCTTTGCCACATCTATTGCAGTATTACTTTATTGCCTTATTGCAAACAGGATGCATGTTTTAGAATGTGTGTATTCTGTACAGGCTTCCTTCTTTTCACTCTGTTGTTTAGGTTAGTATTGTGGAGTAAATACAATATTGTTGATACATCTTCAGTTCTCTCCCATCACAGCCATTAAACTCTGTTTTAAAATCCCCATTGGCCTCATGGAGAAATCCCTGAGCGGTTTCCGTCCTCTCCGAAAACTGAGCTGGGAAGGACGCCAGTATCTTTGTGGTGACTGGGTGTATTAATACACCATCAAAAGTGTAAATAATAACTTCATGCTCAAAGGGATATTCAATGTCTGCTTTTTTTTAAACTCATTTAGGTGCCCTTCTTTGTGTGGTATTGGAAAACCTACTGTACATGATCTTTATGGTTGAATCTGTGCTTGAAATTCACTGCTCGACTGGGGGACCCAGATAATTGTATGTGTGGGTTACAGAGATGAAGTAGTCATTAAACAAATCATGTTAAACACCAGCACACCGAGTCCATGCGACTTATTATGTGACTTGTTAAGCACATTTGTACTCCTGAACTTAGTTAGGCTATCCATAACAAAGGGGTTGAATACTTATATTGAAGCGACTTCAGCTTTTCATTTTTTCTTAATTTGTAAAAATTTATAAAAACATAATTCCACTTTGACATTATGGGGTATTGTGTGTGTATATCAGTGGGTGTGAATACTTTCTGAATGCACTGTACATGTAGGCAGGGTTAAAGTCACTAGGCATCAGGATAGATAATAATAAGAGTATAAAAACAACGTAGTAGCAGCGTATATGATGAGTGTACACTCTTCGAAAAAAGGTTTACAAAGGGGTTATTTGTGGAGGGATAGGGTTCTACCAAGAACCGTTTTGATCTAAAGAACCCTATTTGGAAGACCAGGATTATTTTGTAAGGCAAAGGTTTCTACCTAGAACATTTAACATCCTGAGAACCGTTTTGGGAAGAAAGGGTGATTTGATGATTCTTTGGAAGACAAGAATGGTTCTACATAAAACCATACATAATATTTCCCAGTATGCTCTATTGCAGGGAGATTAAGAATGGTTTGTTTTACTGTATTATCTGTGTTTTCGCATGTACATTGATTGGTTGATTAATTTCATGCTACACAAAGATAAATAACATACAGTTATCTAAAATAATCCAATCTTTTAGTTATTGGATTTATTGCACCTATTACTGAGATGGCTGTTCCAGTTTAGATGATTGAGATAGGTTATGGAAGATTGAATACTGAGACTGACAGTCATTCTGAATGCAGGTTGCGGGTGATTTAACAATTCCACTTGTTGGATATACTAACTGGCTGGATTCCAATAGGAATTACACATCACTTTGCAAGCCAGCATAATGGGACTTGCAGGCCGGATGTGGCCTGTAACCAGGAGTTTCCTAACACTACTGTTGGGTATAACTAAGCCCTCCAAGAAAGGCCTTGTGAAATGTAATGTATTATCATAGATCATTTGATTTTAAAGGCTAATAAGGTTGGTGGAATTGTTTATAGGGGGTTCTAGGTAGAACCCTACACGGGTTTCTTTGAAGAACCCTATGGGGACAAAACTGAAGAACTCTATATGGTTCTACTTAGCACCTTTTTTTGGAGTGTATGTGTACATGTGTGAAAGTGTGTGTTTGTGTGGCGTCAGTATGCGTGTGCGTGTGTAAGTGTGTGTGTTTGTGTGAGAGTGTCAGGATCAAGTCACGTGAGAATGCAAAATAGTGCAGTGTAGATAGTTGGGGTAACCATTGGATAACTATTCAACTGTCTTATTCTTGGGGCATCAGTATGCGTGTGCCTTCGGAAAGTATTCAGACCCCTTGACTTTTTCCACGTTTTGTTGCGTTACAGACTTTACAATTCTTTCTCGGAGTTCTACGGACAATTCCTTTGACCTCATGGCTTGGTTTTTGCTCTGACATGCACTGTCAACTGTGGGACATTATATAGACAGATGTGTTTTTTACCAAATCATGTCCAATCAATTGAACTTACCACAGATGGACAACAATCAAGTTGTAGAAACATCTCAAGGATGATCAGTGGAAACAGGATGCACCTGAGTTCAATTTCAGTCCATAGCAAAGGGGCTGAATACATATGTAAATAAGGTATTTCTGTTTTTTATTTTTAATAAATTATAAAAAATGTCTAAACTGTTTTTGCTTTGTCATTGTGTGGTATTGTGTGTAGATTGCTGAGAAAAAAATATTGAATCCATTTCAAAATAAGGCCGTAACGTAACAAAATGTGGAAAAGGTCAAGGGGTCTGAATACTTTCCGAAGGCACTGTAGAAACTGTCTCAGCCTGTTGGTCCAAGACCAGATTCTCTGATACCGCTTGCTGGACGGTAGCAGAGAGACCATCCATGATTTGTGTGGCTGAAGTCTTTGTCTAAACACAATATCATACATGTACCCTTTCTGTATGATAATACCACAATGCCTAAAGATATATAAACACAGTTGAAGTCGGAAGTTTACATACACCTTAGCCAAATACATTTAAACTTAGTTTTTTACAATCCCTGACATTTAATCCTAGTAAAAATTCCCTGTCTTAGGTCAGTTAGGATCACCACTTTATTTTAAGAATGTGAAATGTCAGAAAAATAGTAGAGAATTATTTATTTCAGCTTTTATTTCTTTCATCACATTCCCAGTGGGTCAGAAGTTTACATACACTCAATTAGTATTTGGTAGCATTGCCTTTAAATTGTTTAACTTGGGTCAAACAGTTTGGGAAGCCTTCCACAAGCTTCCCAAAATAAGTTGGGTGAATTTTGACCCATTCCTCCTGACAGAGCTTGTCAGTCACTGAGTCAGGTTTGTATGCCTCCTTGCTCGCACATGGTATTTCAGTTCTGCCCACAAACGTTCTATATGATTGAGGTCAGGGCTTTGTGAAGGCTTTTGTGAATACCTTGACTATGTTGTTCTTAAGCCATTTTGCCACAACTCTGGAAGTATGCTTAGGGTCATTGTCCATTTGGAAGACCCATTTGTGACCAAGCTTTAACTTCCTGACTGATGTCTTGATGTTGCTTCAATATATCCAAATAATTCTCCTACCTCATGATGCCATCTATTTTGTGAAGTGCACCACTCCCTCCTGCAGCAAAGCACCCCCACAACATGATGTTGCCACCCCCGTGCTTCACGGTTGGCATGGTGTTCTTCAGCTTGCAAGCCTTCCCCTTTTTCCTCCAAACATAACAATGGTCATTATGGCCAAACAGTTCTATTTTAGTTTCATCAGACCAGAGGACATTTCTCCAAAAAGTACGATCTTTGTCCTCATGTGCGGTTGCAAACCGTAGTCTGGCTTTTTTATGGCGGTTTTGGAGCAGTGGCTTCTTCCTGGCTGAGCAGCCTTTCAGGTTATGTCGATATAGGACTCGTTTTACTGTGGCTATTGATACTTTTGTACCGGTTTCCTCCAGCATCTTCACAAGGTCCTTTGCTGTTGTTCTGGGATTGATTTGCATTTTTTGCACCAAAACACTGATCTCTAGGAGACAGAACGCGTCTCCTACCTGAGAGGTATGACGGCTGCATGGTCCCATGGTGTTTATACTTGCATACTATTGTTTGTACAGATGAACGTGGTACCTTCAGACGTTTGCAAATTGCTCCCAAGAATGAACCAGACTTGTGGAGGTCTACAATTTTTTTCTGAGGTCTTGGCTGAGTTATTTTGATTTTCCATAGATGTCAAGCAAAGAGGCACTGAGTTTGATGGTAGGCCTTGAAATACATCCACAGGTACACTTCCAATTGGCTCAAATGATGCCAATTAGCCTATCAGAAGCTTCTAAAGCCATGACATTTTCTGGAATTGTCCAAGCTGTTTAAAGGCACAGTCAACTTAGTGTATGTAAACTTCTGACCCACTGGAATTGTGATACAGTGAATTATAAGTGAAATAATCTGTCTGTAAACAATTGTTGGAAAATGACTTGTGTCATGCACAAAGTAGATGTCCTTACCAACTTGCCAAAACTCTAGTTTGTTAACAAGAAATGTGTGGAGTGGTTAAAAAACTAGTTTTAATGACTCCAACCTAAAAGTATGTAAACTTCCGACTTCAACTGTATACTGAACACAAATATAAACACAACATGTAAAGTGTTGGTCCCATGTTTCATGAACTGAAATAAAAGATCCCAGAAATGTTCTAAACGTACAAAAAAGCTTTTTTTCTCAAATGTTGTGCACAAATGTGTTTACATCCCTGTTAGTGAGCTTTTCTCTTTTGCCAAGATAATCCATCCACCTGACAGGTGTGGCATATCAAGAAGCTGATTAAACCGCATGATCATTGCACAGGTGCACCTTGTGCTGGGGACATTAAAAGGCCACTCTAAAATGTGCAATTTTGTAACACAACACAATGCCGCAGATACCTCAAGTTGAGGGAGCGTGCAATTAGCATGCTGACTGCAGGAATGTCCACCAGAGCTGTGGCCAGAGAATTTAATGCTAATTTAACTGCCATAAGCCGCCTCCAACATTGTTTTAGAAAATTGAGCAGTCCTTCCAACCGGCCTCACAACCGCAGACCACGTGTGCAACCACGTCAGCCCAGGACCTCCACATCCGGCTTCTTCACATGTGGGATCGTCTGAGACCGGTCATCCCGGCCAGCCCCATGAAACTATAGGTTTGCAAAACAGAAGAATTTCTGCACAAACTGTCCAAAACTGTCTCAGGGAAGCTCATCTGCATGCTCGTACTCACCAGGGTCTTGACCTGACTGCAGTTCAGCATCATAACCGACTTCAGAGGGCAAATGCTCACCTTCGATGGCCACTGGCACGCTGGAGAAGTGTGCTCTTCACGGATTAATCCCGGTTTCAACTCTACCGGGTAGACGGCAGACACCGTATGGTGTCGTGTGCACGAGCGCGGATGTCAACGTTGTGGACAGAGTGCTCCATGGTGGCGATGGGATTATGTCCCAGTAGGCATAAACTATGGACAATGAACAGAATTGCATTTTATCAATGGCAATTTGAATGCAGAGATACCCTGACAAGATCCTGAGGCCCATTGTCCGCCGCCATCACCTCATGTTTCAGCATGATAACGCACAGCACCATGTCACAAGGATCTCTACCCAATTCCTGGAAGCTGAAAATGTGCCAGTTCTTCCATGGCCTCCATACTAACTAGACATGTCACCCATTGAGCATGTTTGGGATCGACGTGTAGGACAGCGTGTTCCAGTTCCCGCCATTATCAAGCAATTTCGCACAGCCATTGAAGAGGAGTGGAACAACATTCCACAGGGCACAATCAACAGCCTGATCAACTCTATGTGAAGGAGATGTGTTGCACTGCACTTATTTTGTATTTATTTCATGTTTATTTAACTAGGCAAGCCAGTTAAGAACAAATTCTTATTTACAATGACGGCCTACCCCAGCCAAACCAGGACGACGCGCTGCCCTATGGGACTCCCAATTACAGCCGGTTGTCATACTGCCTGGAATCGAACCAGGATCTGTAGTGACACCTGTAGCACTGAGATACAGTGCCTTAGACCACTGTGCAAATGGTGGTCACTCCAGATACTGACTGATTTTCTGATCCACGCCCCTACCTTTTGTTTTTAAGGTATCTGTGACCTTAAGGCATCTGTGATTAACAAGCATATCTGTATTCCCAGTCATGTGAAATCCATAGATTAGGACCTAGTAAATGCAATTCAATTGACTGATTTCCTGAAATGAACTAACTCTGTAAAATATTTGAAATTGTTGCATGTTGCGTTTATATTTTTGTTCGGTGTACACGTTCTCTCTCAAAGAGAAATCTTATAAGCATTCATCAGATGTATCATCTGCAGGAGCCCCAGCTTTGGTCAGCTAGCGTTACCTAGCAACCTATTTTACTACACCATCTGTGCCCCCGGAAATGAATATTCATTAGTCTTCAACATGCATGTCTGTGTGCAGGTGATTGGTGTTCACAATTACTATGGCATTCCTCAGACAACAGAGATATTCATCTCAGACAGAGATATTCATCATTCAGATTTATGTTCAAGTCATATCTTGTCACTATCTTTGGACCATATTAGTTCTATGCACTGCAAGTAGGCCTACATTTTAGTATAATTATGCTATGGTCCTCATCATGAAGCTATGTTTCAATGACCAACAATCCTGTTGGTTTCATGATTGACTGAAAATAAATGATGCAGCTGCTGGCTTGAAAAATAAGCACAGAATCATTGAAAAAAGTATTGCATTCTGCTCTTGGCTATGTTACTTTGGGGACGTTTCCATTTGGAGCAGTTTGAAAAAGTACAGACAGAGCAAGAACAGCACATTCTCTCAATGCAGTCTAGCCAGAATGGAGAAGTGGGAGTGGGAAAGGAGGTTAAACACCCCTGGGAAAGGACACTCCATATTGGAAATACATGTTTCAACATCTGACAGCATCCATCTGTCGCTGTTCAACTATGTCAAGTGGATACAAATCCCAGTTCCCCCTCTTCCACAGACTCATCACGCACACACACAAGTTGCACCATTCAAACCTTGAGCAGAAACATAATATAGCACTCATACATATTACATCTTCATTAAGCTCACAGGACAGTAAGAATGTAAAAAGACCTAAGTAAACACTCATGGGGACATTTTGCGCCTTGGTGTTGGGCAACATTCACACGAGGTTTAGCCTAGATGTCTGGTCTTCAGGAGAAAAGCTGTCCTTCATTATTAGGGCTTACCTCACAGTCCTGTCTGCTTCTTTCTGGGGATGCACTCTAGCAGCACTCCTTTGAATAAAATGGTGAAGACTACATATCCAGGTCACTCACAGCAACATGGAATCTCTGGGGACGTACTACCACACATCTCACCCACAATTTGGTCAAGAAGTGGTGGTGTTATACAAGTGAACTGAAACTGTACTTTACTAAGTTTACAGGGCTTTGTAGGGGCTAAATAACTACAATTGAGCTTGAATCTCAAACATACCATGTTTATGTGTTCTGTGCATCTGTGTGCACAGAAGTGTAAGAAAGACAAGAGGTGAAACATTTGTGTGAAACATCTTGAGGAGGGGAGGACAATCGGGATAAGGTAATCTGTCTGTGCTTGAACTTCAATAACGGTTCGGGATTGAGAGCTGACCCAATATCAGTTTTGTTTTATCTTTGCTCAAGCCATGAGCAAGGAGAGCAGCCATGCAATACCTAAAAGCAATCTGCATAAAATCAGTAGCGGTGTTCTGCAGCCACCTAGCGGTAAGCAAAGATTAAGCATATTAACTCACTGGGTGCAAATCAGCGGTTCCTCTCCGAAACAGTAGACGGCGTGTTCTACGAAATCTTGTTTTAATCCGCAGTTATTCACCAGCGAAAAAATTACAGACGCGCTTTTGAGGGAACAAAGAAAGGAGCTCGGGGTGAGTTAATTTTCAAGTGTAGATCCTTTCGATAGTTTTGCATTTTACTTTTCGAAAAGATCAGATGAAGGTGGAGATAATTTCACAACTGAATAGAATTGTATTTTCATTCAAACCAAATACAATCTGCATTTACTTTCAAGCAAGGCTTTAGCTAACGTTCGCTAGCTAACTGTGACTCCTTTCATAGACGCTAACATCTTTAGCGCATATTAACGATAGCTTCTGACCAGTGTAGGTTTTGTTAAGAGCCCCGACTCCTGCTCTAGACATTAACAGGCATCGCTTGCGGTACGTTTTTGTAGACGTGTCTTTCATATCAGCGATAAATAATTGAAAGAACTAAAGGTTAAATTGCTACACTTTTTTTTATAGGGTTGGTGTTCCCACAAGGCCATATCTCCAGCTCTTGTTTACGGAAGCCAGACAGAAAACATAGGCGGCCACCTGTGCTAATGAGCTATCTAGCTTGCTTCGAACATCTGGCTGTACGCAACAGTGGGGAGGAAGTGTAGTTCTTCAACTGGAGAAACACAACTTCTGTGCAATACTGTAAGTGCTTATTTTGTATTTGAAAGTTTATTTCTCACTGATATGAAAGATAAAGGGCATATCAGCATATGTTTAGAAAATCGGTTTTGAAGGAGTGGCTATTGACTTTATCTAAAAGTTAAAACACAGCGTCGGAATTGTAGTTCACATGGAGCCAAATGTGGGAGAATGTAACCTCTGAAAACCTTACATATGGAAAGGGGTTTAAGGGCTAGCTAACAGTAACTGTTGTCGTTAACTCTGCTTACTAGATTAGCTAGCTAGCTAGCTACATTCTGTAACTTTGCTGGTTTGGGTGTTTAATTAACGTTAGCGTATGTTGTTTTGAGATCACGTCCTTTACGTAGCTAGTTTCAACCTAGAATGATTTAACTATAGTTACTGTAGCTATCCCACTATGCGGCTAGCACTCTTACTAGCCACTTCTCGACATTTTCCAACCATTGTGTCATCACATGGGTAGATTCTCACACACTGGTATCTTGTACTTGCATATGTCTCTAGTCAGTTACTAATATCTTAGCATTGCAATTGGTTAGTAAATCAATATAAGTGTTAAACGCCTGGCGCAATTTTGACGTCAACAAAATAAGTTAGGCCGGTTTCAACCAACGTGGGGTCTACCGCCTCCCTCCAGTTGCTAGTTTGTTCTGTTCACATCGCGGTGATGACAACTAAAGTTAACGTTAATTTACTTTGCTCAGTATGAGGCTCTGCGTTCATGACTAGCTTCACTAAACTTGATTAATTTATGAAAGTAAAGATGTTGCCAGGGTTCTAGAGAACGTGTTTATGTATGCGTAGGATGCCATTAATCCCAAATACGAAATAAAGTATTTTTTGTTAGCATTTTCTCTACCTTCACACTAGGCGGTAGAGAAAAGTCCATGAGTTTGCGTTGGATCTGCCGAGATGCATGCGTGGACGAAAGCTAGTCTGTCAGTATAGAAACTGCTTTAAATTAGTTTATTTCTTATTTTAAGGAAATGACACCATGTTTTGTATGCAGCCTACTGGTTACATTGTATTTATAGAGCCAACAACAAACGGTGTGAATCCTACGGTCTGTTTCCCAGATGCCATAATCTTTCAATCTCTTGCACTGGGCACACTATCCGTTTTTGGCATTGATATTATTATTTGCCTATAACAAGCGCAATGTTTTTATTACAGCGCCGATGACTAGAATAGCTTGAAATCCACAATTCCTCAGCCAAGATGTCAAGTAAGTAGATATTTATGTAAATTTGTTTTGAATTGGGGTGGCAGGTAGCCTGGGACCAATACAACTGACATGTAGGTTTAGATACAGGTTCAATGCTAACTGCATTATAGAGCTTAATGATACAGGGAGTCCAATTTACTATTTTTGTTTTGGTATGTCTAAACTTTGTCTTAACATTTATTTTACACAGAAAGGCCATCATATGCACCTCCCCCCACCCCAGCCCCCACAACTGTAAGTATCACATACCATCCAACATCAGTTTCTCACATTTTCTCCCAATGCCAGGGGAGTGGGTCTTCTATACAATCAACATGAGCTCAGTAATGTACGGTTGGGCTGCAGGACCACACAGACATATTAGCTCAGGATGTTCTGTCAATACATTTGCAAGTATGTGGCTCACAGACAAACATTTCCCTTCATCTAAATCACATGCTGCTATACATTTTGAACATCAATAGATGGAAGTAGAACTGGCCATTTACCCGCTGTTTACCTCCCTCTTTGCTATCTTTTTATTTTGTGATGCTCCTATGACAGAAATAAGCCAATGACTATGTGCTGCTTTAAATCATTACCCCCAAAATCCTTTTCATTTTTTGTTGTCCCTCCCCCTTGTTTGTGTCATTTCTCATTTGTGTTTTGTCTCATTTGTCTCCATCAGCAAGTGCCCAACACCCCTGGGTTTGTGGGGTACAACCCATACAGCCATCTGGCCTACAACAACTACAGGCTGGGAGGGAATACCGGCAGCAACAACAGGGTAATGGTAGGACCAATGCCATCCAGGGCTAGAGCCCAAGGAGTAAGGCTGGCTATTCCCTGAGTGAGACAAGGATAATTGGGAGAAAAGGGAAATGAGTGTTTGGTACAACAATGGAATGGTGAAGAAGAAAAAATATATATATATATTCAACATGCAGGAAAGGATACATTTGGGGGGGATAAATGGTACAACAAAACAGCTGCTGGCCGTGGTCAAGTGAGGTCAGTAATTGCCCCAAAGTCCTCCTATAATCTTCTGTAAAACTAACACGATCATCTTACTCCAACTGATTTGATGCTCCGCTTGATGACCCACCAACCACATGTGATTGTTTGTTCGAAGTGTCACCAGCTCCCCTCATCTTGTCCCACTCCTTGATGCAAAAGCATTTCATGTTAGAGCAGTTGCACCTCTGCCATGCCCCTCCCCTGCTTGTACAGCCTGCTAGGGAGCAGCAGCATGTTGCCCCGTCCATCCAAGGCTCATGACTTGGCATGTCAGAGGTTCATACTGGTTGGTGTTTTAATCACAAGGCAGCCAAAACTGATAGCAGTATTCATTTTAATTATAGCCCTCAACACTGAGAGGGCAATAATTTGTCGTCTACATACCAGCTATGTATGAAACACTATCCAAAAATTAAGGTGTAGGATTTTGTAATGAGTCTCCTTAAGTGCTTCACTTAAAGCAGATTGTCATTTTCAGTTGTGGCCCTGCCCCTTCTTCATAGTAGTACATAAGTGCTTTCTGTAATAACTGTCCGTTGGTTTGATCTATTGATATTTTCTTTGGCTCTCTTTCCCAGAATTCCTCAGGAATCACTGTTCCCAAGCCGCCCAAACCGCCAGACAAGCCGCTGATGCCCTACATGCGGTACAGCCGGAAGGTAAGCAGGAAGGTAAGACACCCACGGTGTCTACTTTTACTGCTTGTACAGGGGGTCGCCCAGCCAACCGTCTGGATGGCCGGGGACCCCACTGTTGATGACCCCTGGTGGTATGTTCCTCACATCTTACCCCCTCTGGATTGGAGGTCGGAGACAGCTGAGTTACACCACCATCTGGATCCACTCCTCTTCAACACCTGTCTTCATTGTTGATTCTGTCTGTCCTGGTTTCTGTGTGACCTATTGTGCTTGCTTTCCCTTTGTCTCCTCCAAATCAAATCTTTCCCTCCCTCTTTCTTCCTCTTGTGTATTTATATACATTTTCCGGCTTAGTTGCTGCTCTATTTTGACCATGGTGCCTCCTTTTTGCCAGGTCTGGGACCAAGTCAAAGCCTCCAATCCGGATCTGAAGTTATGGGAGATTGGAAAGATTATTGGTGGCATGTGGAGGGACCTCACTGAAGAGGAGAAGCAGGATTACTTGAACGAATATGAAGCGGAAAAGGTGAGGGCAGTTGGGAGCTTCAGTTTTCCAATGCCCTGCTATTTTGCCTTGGGTAAATGAGTCAAGTCTTTTCACCGAGATTTTATAACTACTGCCTCTATAGATTGAGTACAACGACTCCCTGAAGGCCTACCACAACTCACCGGCTTACCTGGCCTACATCAATGCCAAGAACCGTGCCGAGGCGGCTCTGGAGGAGGAGAGCAGACAGCGGCAGACCCGCGTTGAGAAGGGAGAACCTTACATGAGCATCCAGCCTGCTGAAGACCCAGATGGTAATGGCCCGGGGACTAGAAATTCTGTCTCCTGTACCTTTTTTTTGTTTATCCATGTTGTGTGTATTGAAAGCCAACGTTTGTCCTTTCCGTAGACTATGACGATGGGTTCTCCATGAAGCACACGGCCACCGCTCGCTTCCAGAGGAACCACCGGCTCATCAGTGACATCCTCAGTGAGATAGTGGTGCCAGATGTGCGCTCTGTCGTCACCACTGCACGCATGCAAGTCCTCAAGCGCCAGGTCCAGTCCCTCATGGTGCACCAGGTAAGCAAAGCTAGTGGAAAACACACACTGGACTGCAATCACATAATAGTCTGGTTTGACACGGTTCCTTTCCACAGAGGAAGCTGGAAGCAGAGCTGCTGCAAATAGAGGACCGGCACCAGGACAAGAAGAGGAGATTCCTGGAGACGACAGACTCCTTCAACAGTGAGCTCAAACGGGTATGTGCCCCCACCCCACCGTGTCCAAAATGAGAATCGCCTCATACAAAGTGCAGCAGCTGATAGCCTTAGTATCTCTTTTTTTTTTTGTACTAGTGAAGATAATTTGTTTACTTTTATCAGCAGCTGAGATGATAGGTTTGTATTCTGTGCCACTCTGTTGCTGTTCAAGTTTGTCTTTGTAGCTCTGGTGTGTTGTACAAAAGTCTGATTTGTCGTAACTGCTCAAAGCTGCAGTGTCTAAAACTAGATGTTTGTCTGTGTGCAGCTGTGCGGTCAGAAGGTGGAGGTAGACATGGAGAAGCTGGCAGCAGAGATTGCTGTGGCAGAGGAGACTGCTAGGCGGCGGGCGGAGGAGAGGGAGAAGGAAGCGGCGGAGCAGGCAGAGAAGGCGGCCCAGGCCCAGGAACAGCAAGAGCAGCAGCAGGCAGCAGCAGCCTCTGCTTCATCTACCCTGCCCATCACTGAACAGAACAACACCACCCCACCAACCACAGAGAACAAGGAGGACCAGGACAAGTCAACCCCTATGGAGACCGGTCAGTCATACCAACATCTCACTAACACTAACTACAGCATTTTCTCTGTTGTTATTTCAGTAACTTGCTGTTTGGAGTAAGAAAAAGCCTGATACAAGTAGTGCTTTTATTGCAGTAACATGTTAACCGTTGTGGCATTCAGACTGAGCATTGTGATCAATGATCATTACAATCTACACAAAGACACCTGACCTACACACTTTCCTCCTTTCCTTCAGAAGAGACTCCTACATCAGAGCCATCTGAGACCCATCCTGAGGCTGAGGAGGGCACACATGCTGCAGAGAAGCAGCAGGGCCCGCCGGTGGAGAGCATCACGGACGAGGGCACTAGTGACAGCACTGCCCCATCCGAGAGCAGCACCGGACCCCCTGCAGACACCCCTGCCTCAGCTGAACCTGCCCCAGAGGAACGCCCAGCCAGCCAGCCCTCCCAATAACATCTCTGTAGAAGGGCACACCTCTCTCTGAGCACACCCTCCAACCTGTAGACTAGGGTCATGCTTTGTGGGCACAGTGTTGCATATCAAAAATATTAGAATGTATAGAAGTGATTTCATGGGTAGAGATGTCCATAGTTTTGTACATTCTGTGTGTTATTTGCGATGTCGTGCAACCCTGTGCCCATTTAAATATGACCCTGTGATGTTCTTCCACCATCCCCACACTCAGTTTGTGTGTTTGACATTTCTATTGATCTTATGGATTTCTGGATTCATACCACAAGCCAACCGTTCCTCTCTAGCTATTGGCGTTGATAGAACAGGGCCTAATTTATTCCATACCCAATTGACAATGGTTTTTAAATGCTGTTTTTGTTGCCTATTTTTTTTTTTTATCTAACTTTTAGTTAGTAATCAATATGGTGTGGACTGTTAGTTATGGATTAAATTCAGAATTCATATGAAATGGCCAGTCCTTGAATATCACCTATTATATCACAGCAAATGGATAATTTGTGAACTGTTTTACATGAGCTGTTTGCAACTGCACAGCTGTGTCAAACCATGTTGCTGTGTATCACCACTAGAGAAATGGTCAGGATGAACCTCCGATAAAACCTCATGCATTCAAATGACTGTTTTTACTTGAATTTGAGTAATTTTAGTATGCCTCTGCAATTTGCATCTTTTTTTGTACTGTCAAGCCTCTTGCCCAAATAAAAGTTATTTCTGTCTTTCTGACTTGTGGTTTATTTCAAATGTTTTATTGTCTTTCTCTAGATGTAGGCCTATGATGATTGCTTAGACTGCCCAGTCAATTATAACTCAGCATTGTAATTTTGATATCGACAATGTATTATCTAACGTTCCTTAATTATTTCAAATTGGGGGGAAAATGGTCTGACTTTTGGACTACTACTGTGAGTAAAATCTCGTTGGCCATTGGGGAATGTGGTTGCATGCCCACTTTTCTTGCCTCATCGCCTTCTCTACCATCCATGCGTCGTCACACCTCTTGGAGGGAGCACCATACGGTCACAGTGCAGATATCAGGAATGATGAACAGCCGCGCGCTTTGCCTCTACATCGCGCTCCTCTACCCGATTCCCAAAACATTGACGGAATACTCAACCAATACTGACTCGGAGTACGAGTTTGGGGATTACCGGGGCAAGTGGTGCTTAGACGACCACGGATTTGTGTATAGCATCGGGGAGGTGTACTATCCCAGTCCATCTGCTTGTCCGTGCACCTGCACTGAAGACGGACCCGTGTGCATACGACCCAAGTGTCCTCGCATTCATCCTCGATGTACGCGGATTAAATACAAGTCCTGCTGTCCAGTGTGTGAGGCAGTTAGCAAAGTGTGTGTATATGGTGGCAAAATGTACAGAATATTCGAGGAATTCAGGGTGAGATTTATTTTTAAAAGAAACATGACAAAATATGCTCCATCTACTTTAAGTGACTGTGTACATTATCCAAGGTTGGACCTTTGAATTAGTTTATTATACTGTATTATACTCAATGTCAAAGCAGTGTTTTTTTGTGTGTCTAGCCTGATGGTGAAGATGGGGACATTGGTTATTGATTAATTGCATTAGAGATGTAGGCCTATTGTCAAGTGTAATCATAACAGTACTCTCCATCAACAAGGGGGTCATGTGGGGGTCAGCAGTTGAGATGGCAATTGAAAACAGTATTCAAGTATTACATTGATGCATGCTTCATAGGTTTCTCAAGTATTATGCTTCCTTCCAAATGACAGGAGAACACAGAGTTTAACTTTAGAGAGAATGAAAGTGAGTGTGGTAGAAAATATGTCTAAAGGTGTGTCTAACCTGCTGTTTCAGTTGTCACGCTGTGAGAGATGTCGTTGTGAGCCCAACAGGGAGGTGTATTGTTCCATCTCTGACTGTCCTGCACCACATTGTGTCAACCCTACATATGAGCCCAACCACTGCTGTCCTGTCTGCTACACTGGTGAGTTCACTTCTACAAACACACAACTTTCCAACACAATTAATGGTCTCTACCCTCAGAAAAACACAATTTCTTGCACACTAGTTTGCATGCTATGATGATAGCGTGGACATACACACACACGTGTTCTGTATAATTTGACCTGAACATACAACGCAAATATACAGAGTCCATAAGCCTGGTCATACAGTTGAAGTCTGAAGTTTACATACACCTTAGCCAAATATATTTAAACTCAGTTTTTCACAATTCCTGACATTTAATCCTAGTAAAAATTCCCTGTTTTAGGTCCGTTAGGATCACCACCTTATTTTAAGAATGTGAAATGTCAGAATAATAGTAGAAAAAATGATTTATTTCAGCTTTTATTTCATCACATTCCCAATGGGTCAGAAGTTTACATACACTCAATTAGTATTTGGTAGCATTGCCTTTAAATTGTTTAGCTTGGGTCAAACGTTTCAGGTAGCCTTCCACAAGCTTCCCACAATAAATTTGGTGAATTTTGGCCCATTCCTCCTGACAGAGCTGGTCTGAGTCAGGTTTGTAGGCCTCCTTGCTCGCACACACTTTTTCAGTTCCCGCCCACAAATTTTCTATAGAATTGAGATCAGGGCTTTGTGATGGCCACTCCAATATCTTGACTTTGTTGTCCTTAAGCCATTTTGCCACAACTTTGGAAGTATGCTTGGGGTCAACTTAGTGTATGTAAACTTCTTTATATTGTGAACTTCTTTATATTTATATTGTGATATAGGGAATATAAGTGAAATAATCTGTCTGTAAACAATTGTTGGAAAAATTACTTGGGTCATGCACAAAGTAGATGTCCTAACCGACTTGCCAAAACTATAATTTGTTAACAAGAAATTTGTGGAGTGGTTGAAAAACTAGTTTTAATGACTCCAACCTAAGTGTATGTAAACTTCCGAATTCAACTGTATGTAACTCAAGCATTTCGCTGCACCTGCTATAACACCTGCTTAATTAACTGTGTATGCGACCAATAAACATTGATTTGATTTCAACCATCAATAATTAGCTTTGACACAGCCGCAGCTCTTCTTATGTAATGTTTACGATGGCAGAAGTTGGCCGCTGCCCCCAGTTGGAGTCTAAGGTCATCAATATCGTCAGTGTTTCTTTAATCACTGCTCCACTGCACTGGTACCATCTGTACTGTGCGTTCAACATGATATGTGCATCATATTCATAACAAGCTCAATTATTAGTTAGAGTCAAGCCAAGGAGTATTGGAAATATTTCAAATATTTAGTCACTGATGTGGGATCCAAGCATCCTTAGAACTAAACTATGGAATTCAGCATTGCACAGATTACATAACTGAATGTAGACACTGGATAAAGAGGGATGTAATCAAACTGCTCGATAGTGCTCTGTCCAACACAGGAATAGTAACTAGCCCCCAGCCTGGTGGGATAGTGGGGCATGAGGCCAGCCATCCAACAGCAGGCAGTAAAGGAACAGCTTGTGTGTGTGCCGTATATAGTTCAATCAGTAAATCAATCACATTTATTTATAAAGCCCTTTTACATCAACAGTTATCACAAAGTGCTTATACAGAAACCCAGTCTAAAACCCCAAAGAGCAAGCAATGCAGATGTAGACTGAACACAAATATAAAGACAACATCTAAATTGTTGATTCCATGTTTCATGAGCTGAACAAATATATATAGGACAAAACACACATCACAACAAGAAAGACACCACAACACTAAATAACACAACACTACATAACACAACACTACAATATCCAGCTACTTCGCAAACCCATTGAAGAGGAGTGGGACAACATTCCACAGGCCACAATCAACAGCCTGATCAACTTTATGCGAAGGAGATGTGTCGCGCTGCATGAGGAAAAGGTGGTCACGCCAGATACTGAACGGTTTTCTGATCCACTCTCCCACCTTTTTTTTATGTATCTGTGACCAACAGATCTATATCTGTATTCCCAGTCGCCAAATTCATAGATTAGGGCATAATGAATTTATTTCAATTGACTGCTTTCCTTATATGAACTGTAACTCAGTAAAATCTTTGAAATTGTTGCATGTTGCATTTATATATTTTTTCAGTATATATTGGCACCCTTCCACTTTTCTTAAATAATAAGTTGTAATTAAAAAAAAAAAAAAGTTTGGTCTCCACACATTGGATTTTCAACATTTGAAGAAGCAATTTTGTTTTTTGAAACTTAAGTTTACAATTTTAATTGAGAAAATAAAAACAAATGGCATGGACTCAATTATTAGCACCCATGAGCTTTTTATAATTATTTTTTATTTATTTAACCTTTATTTAACCAGGCAGGCCCGTTGAGAACAAGTTCTCATTTACAACTGCGACCTGGCCAAGATAAAGCAAAGCAGTGTGACACAAACAACAAGACAGAGTTAAACATGGAATAAATAAACGTACCGTCAATAACACAATATAAATAAATCTATATACAGTGTGTGCAAATTAGGTAAGTTTAGGGGGGTAAGGCAATAAATAGGCCTTAGTGCTGAAGTAATTACAATTTAGCAATTAAACACTGGAGTGATAGATGTGCAGAAGATGAATGTGCAAGTAGAGATACTGGGGTGCAAAGGAGCAAAAAAAGAAATAACAATATGGGGATGAGCTAGTTGGATGGGCTATTTACAGATGGGCTATGTATAGGTGCAGTGATCTGTGAGCTGCTCTGACAGCTGATGCTTAAAGGTAGTGAGGGAGATATGAGTCTCCAGCTTCAGTGATTTTTGCAATTCGTTCCAGTCATTGACAGCAGAGAACTGGAAGGAAAGGCGGCCAAAGGAGGAATAGGCTTTGGGGGTGACCAGTGAAATATACCTGCTGGAGTGAGTGCTACGGGTGGGTGCTGCTATTGTGACCAGTGAGCTGAGATAAGGCGGGGCTTTACCTAGCAAAGACTTATAGATTACCTGGAGCCAGTGGGTTTGGCAACGAATATAAAGCGAGGGCCAGCCAACGAGAGCATGCAGGTCGCAGTGGTGGATAGTATATGTTGCTTTGGTGACAAAGCGGAGTGTTGGAGGCTATTTTATAAATGACATCGCCAATGTCAAGGATCGGTAGGATAGTCAGTTTTACGATGGTATGCTTGGCAGCATGTGTGAAGGATGCTTTGTTGCGAAATAGGAAGCCAATTCTAGATTTAATTTAGGATTGGAGAGTCTGGAAGGAGAGTTTACAGTCTAACCAGACACCTAGGTATTTGTAATTGTCCACATGTTCTAAGTCAGAACCGTCCAGAGTAGTGATGCTGGATGGATGGGCAAGTGCGGGCAGCGATCGGTTGAAGAGCATGCATTTATACTTGCATTTAAGAGCAGTTGGAGGCCACGGAAGGAGAGTTGTATGGCATTGAAGCTCGTCTGGAGGTTAGTTAACACAGTGTCCAAAGAAGGGCCAGAAGTATACAGTATGGTGTCATCTGCATAGAGGTGGATCAGAAAATCACCAGCAGCAAGAGCAACATCATTGATGTATACAGAGAAAAGAGTCGGCCCGAGAATTGAACCCTGTGGCACCCCCATAGAGACTGCCAGAGGTCCGGACAACAGGCTCTCCGATTTGACACACTGAACTCTGTCTGAGAAGTAGTTGGCGAACCAGGCGAGGCAGTCATTTGAGAAACCAAGGCTGTTGAGTCTGCTGATAAGAATGTGGTGATTGACAGAGTCGAAAGCCTTGGCCAGGTCGATGAATATGGCTGCACAGTATTGTCTTTTACTGATGGTGGTTATGATATCGTTTAGGACCTTGAGCGTGGCTGAGATGCACCCATGACCAGCTCGGAAACCAGATTGCATAGCGAAGAAGGTACGGTGATATTCAAAATGGTCGGTGATCTGTTTGTTAACTTGGCTTTCGAAGACCTTAGAAAGGCAGCTAATACTTGGTTGCACAGCCTTTGGCCAAGAGACAGTAACTGCTGACAAACGCTTCTTGAAGCCTTCAATTAGCTATTTTCTACTGGAAGTTTGGCCCACTCTTCAGCTGCAAACTGCTCCAATTCTGCAATGTTTGAGGGGTGCCTTCCACCAACTGCTGTTTTCAGATCTCACCATATGTTTTAGATGGAATCAGATCTGAACTCAATGCTGGCCACTCCAGAACAGTCTAGTGTTTCTTCTTGAATGATTCCTGGGTGCTTTTTGATGCGTATTTGGGTTTGTTGTCCTGCTGGAAGACCTACCACCTTCGATAGACCCAGTTTTTGTACACTGGGTTGAAACATTGGACTGATAATCTGCAGATTTCAGGATGCCTTGCACATGTTCAAGGCCCCCAGTACCAGAGGAAGCAAAGCAATCCCACAGCATTATTGAAACTCCCCCATATTTGATTGTAGGAAGTGTCTTTCTTTGAATGCTTAATTTGGTCATCAGCAAACATAGTGCTGATTTGTATTGTATTGTTCCACAGAACATTTTTTCCCAGAATTTAGGGTTGTTTAAGTGGGTTTTTGCGAAGTCCAATTGACGTTTCTTGTGTAGGGAATTATTTAAGAAAAGTGCAAGGGTGCCAATTTATTTAGCCACAGCTGTATGTCTGCCTTTATGGATGTGTAAGCAAAGTATAGCATATTGGTGCTGCAAATGACAGTAGGATGATTTTAATAAAACTACAGAAGTTTCTCATTGCAATGCTGATAAAACGAGCACATTAAGTACACAATTGTCTAAAACATACAGAATTCACATTAAAGGTGACATCAGATATAATATTGATTTATTTTACATAATTTTCCTGCATCCTGCCTACAGGGCCCAATTGTTTTGTGGGTGACAGAGTGATCTCGGCAGGGGAGCGGGTGGAGATAGACAAGCAGACTGTGTGTTACTGCACCTACCGGGACGGCACCTGGCAGATGCACCCCCATGCCACCTGCGAGCAGCGCCCGCTGCCGGACCCCGATCTCAACCCCAGCCCCTCTGAGCCCCCCGAGGAAGACGAGACCAAGCAGATGGATAGGGACTTCCGCCCCAGGCTGGACTGGATCCCGTGAGCAGGCAGGAGGGTGGGTGTGAGGGTAATAGTGCGCCAAGGGGAAACGGGGAGATGATGGGGCAGGTTGTTTTCCGTGCCCTGCTGAGTGCAGTCTGCATAGGGCTTAGGGCCAGGGATGACCTACTACACCACATTATACAACCACAATAACATTACTAGCTAGTAGTGTTTATGCAATATTATATACAACTTTGCACACAGGGACAATGTATGGTGCACATTCAAGACAATATACAACTATAACATATAGTTTGTTGAAATTAATTTCTTCATTTTCCTTCACTTGCAGTAGTTTGGTTTTGTCATCAAAGGGCTGGTGTAAGTGGACACTTAGAGATGGTGGCAACATTCACCCTTTTATTAATCTCAGGTTTACACTAGTGCACATTAATGTTGCACTGTATATTTCTCTTTGACTACTGTTGTTTCTTTACTAACTTAAAGATATCCATTGTAGAATTGTTCTAATGCTGAAATGGAAATGTTCCTTTTTCTGTATGCAAATTGACTTGTGGTTCTATGAAGTGTAGCTTTGATTGGCATTTTATCAAATAAACATCAGGAAACGTATGTATCAAGCGTCTCAGATTCAAGTGGCAATTTAGGATCAGTTTTGCCTTTAATAGATTACAATGAATATAAGATTACATGGATAAGGGGCCCTGACCCCAGATCAACCCTCCTACGGAGACGCTTGATACGGACCCAGTTGAATGAATGACAATGTCCCATCCTTATACTTGTTTACATGCAGACAAGCTCCTACACCAGGGGTAGGTAACCCTGTTCCTGGAGTGCAACAAGTACTGCAGGGTTTTGTTCCAACTAGGCACCACATGACCAATTGATCAGTTCAGTGATTGCCCAAATTCAACACACCTGGTCTTCCAGGTGGTTAAATCAAAAACATGAAGTGGCTGTGGCACTACAAGACCAGGATTGCCTACCCCACCCTACACTTTTCCCTGGACAAGGATTCTATCGGATCTCAGGGCTCTTGGCAAAGTTTCTTACATGATTGTTACTTTTATTTGTCTTGCCTTCTAGGTTACCCACTTGGTCATTTTGTAAAGATATATTATTTTCTGGTACATGTACCCATCTCGTTATTAAATACAATTTGTTTTTGGCGGGCCTTCTTGTTCTATACTCTTAACAAGGTGGCCCATTCATCATATCCCTCAATGGAAACTTAATTTAGGCTCATAGATGAGCAACCTCCTGCAAAATGGATTTGTATTTTCAGCCATGAAGATAAATTCTCCATAAATAATTTACCTCTGCTATCTATAATTTAGTCATCCATTAACATTGACAAGTTATCAAATATATCCTGACGTGAACCACAATTCACTGGCCCCTTCTGAATTTTGGGGCTCCTGAATTGTACAGCAGTCTAAGAGACTGCATCTCAGTGCTAGACATGCCACTACAGACCCTGGGTAAATCACGGGCTGTATCACAACCAGCCGTGATCAAGAGTCCCATAGGGCGGCGCACAATTTACTGAGCGTCGTTAGGGGAGGGTTTGGCCGGGGTAGGCAGTCATTGTAAAATATCAATTTGTTCTTAACTGACTTGCCTAGATAAATAAAAGGTAAAAAGAAAAAAAAGAATAGCTGTGTTAATATTGTTGAATGTGCTCCTGTTCGTACACCCAGTGAGACTAACAGATGTATACAGTAGATAATGTGTAGTTTGACACTGCGTTGGGATTTTGCAAACAGGACACTGACTTTACAACGGTTTTTATTGAAAACAACAAGCCAGGGTCAAGGATCACGCTATGCTGCCAGCATTTGAAGCAATCCTGGGCCACAGGTCTGCACATTCCTTGGCCACCGGTCCTGTGATGGCCGAACCTGTGACACAGAACACAAATTTAACCCACAACAAAAATTAGATAAAATAGTGGACAAGATGCCTTTGGCCTTGCATCAGAGCAGTAACATTTCACTCTCTGCAGACCTGCCACTTACAATGTGAACAAAAACATAGTTATGGAGCTATGCATCCACAAGAAAACTAGACTCAATTTGACTGTATCGTCTTGATTTGAACATCCACACTTTACTTTGGTTGTTGACGAACAGTTCACTACCTTTTCAAGGTCAATTCCTATAATGTTACCTAGAAAATAACCCCACTTGGCATTGTAAAATCAAAATATGATACATAGCAGTGAGACTCTCTACCCATCTCCCCAAGTGAACTTGAAAGGAATGGACAGGTGTGCATACCAATCCAATGTTTTTAAATCAACGACTTGAGTGAGGACGTACACACTTCCAGGAGAAAGGTAGAGAATCACACTGCCGCCATTATTTCACTATATCTAAATGTATTCAAAAGGATGACCACTATCCAGTGAACAAATGTTTCATCACTGATTGAGATTGGTCAGCCAAAATGAGACTGCCATCTCACCCACAGTGATGATCTTACTATCCCCTTCTTCGACAACTCACCGAGCTACTGACCAGACAAAGCAAGTGCTTTATGAAGGGGTGTCATTTATAATTCGCAACAAAATATTAGAAAATAAAATTTAGTACTCAAAATCCACATCCAGAATTTGAAAAGCACCCAAAGAAACCCAACCAAAAACATCCTTATGAAGAACCTTCATGACCTGGGATGGGGGACCAAAGACTCAAAATCCCAACTCACCTTTCATTTCTCCTTTGACATTCACTATGACCCCCGCATTGTCTTCAAAGTAGAGAAACACGCCATCCTTTCGCCGATACGACTTCCGCTGCCGTATCACAACCGCAGGATGCACTGTAGGAAAGAGGAAGACTATCAGAATCCAGCAACCTGACATAACTCACATCGCTACACTGTTGATTATCACCATTCAGTTAAACAATTGGTCTGGGACTACTACTGTACTGAAAACTACAAGTCATTTTAAAGACCAATCAAATTACTATGCCAACCACCATTAGCAAACCACCATAATCTCTTGATTAGCTAGTCCCAGTTCATCCTATTCTAGTAATTGAATACAGAATGCAGAACACTCACCCTTTTTTCTGAGTTCTGGTTTGCCTTTCTTGACAGTGGCCATGACCATGTCACCCACACCAGCAGCGGGCAGACGGTTCAAACGTCCCTTGATGCCCTTGACAGAGATGATGTACAGGTTCTTAGCACCTGGTGAGAAAGGGGGAAGATGGTGAATATATGACAGGTTGGAGATGGTTCCACTGCCCAGGCTTGATTCAAGGTACAGATCCTTGTAGGCCATTTCAAGACAAGGTTGAAATACATGACATGTTCCATCACTGATTGAGACTGCTTAGCCAAAATGAGACTGCCATCTCACATACCTGTGTTGTCAGCGCAGTTTATGACGGCGCCCACTGGGAGACCCAGCGAGATGCGAAACTTCGCCCCAGATGACCCACCACGTCCTTAAGAGAAGAGATTCCATTGAAGTAAACTTTGCATGGTGCAGAGACTGAAAGCACACTGCTTAAATCAAGCAAATATTATCCAAGTTGTTCCATCACGGATTGAGATTGTTCAGTATGGGTGACTGCCATCTCACCCACCAGTGATGATTACTATACCCTTCTTCGACAACTCACCCAGCTACTGACCAGACAAAGCAAGTGCTTTTTGAAAGGGGTTCAACTTTAAAATGCTTGAAGACATGGCTAAAGGTCAATCAGATTTGTGAACATGGTCCCTAGCTGTGTGTTGCCGCTTTCCATGTTGTCTGTTGTCTGTAGCTTGTGAGGTGTGGAAACACTTTGTTGCTTTTATGAATTTTGTCTTGCTGCTTTTTGTTTTATGTTGCTCTGTCTGTATGCTGCGTCTTGCTTGTCCTATGTTGCTCTGTCTGTATGCTATGTCTTGCTTGTCCTATGTTGCTATGTCTTGCTTGTTCTATGCTGCTATTGTCTATATTGTAATTGTTTTTAATAACCTGCCCAGGGACTGCGGTTGAAAATTAGCCGGCTGGCTAAAACCGGCACTTTTACTGAAACGTTGATTAATGTGCACTGTCCCTGTAAAAATAAAAAATAAACTCACATTTCGTTATTTTCTTTTCAGATTTAAACTACTGCCAAGAACATGCAGCCACAGCACTATGTGGGGGGCATGGAACAAAAGTGACCACACAACCAAACCAAAAGGCCTCAAGAATAGAAGTAATGTAACACTGGCTAACATTACTGCTTGTACTACAAAAAGGCAGCCCATGTTGACAGTTCTACCCCTTGTCTAATGCACACCACTAGGGTAGCTTGCAGTGGCAATTGTCCAGCTAGTTGTGAGTAGACTGCTGTTAAGGTAAGCTAGCTAGTTAGCAATTACTTGCATGGCCTGGGAGAAGAGTTGGAGGAAACTAGCTAGTTAGCAAGGAAAATAACGTTCTATCACATATGGAATCAGTGCCTTTGGTTGATGTTTTGGGGGAAGTCCCCCTTTTTAAAAGTTAAAAACAATACACCATGGCTCAACTTGGCTAGCCGGGGAAAATCATTGCTTACACTGCACACGTAGCTACAGTAGCTAGTCAGACTAGGGCTTCAGCGGTGTCCATGATTTGGAGTCATGCCTTGCTTTTAGTCAGACGCTATGCTACCACACACTGACAATAACACTCTCAAATAAGTAGTTCACCTGCCACTCATTTGTTGGACGTTGTACTGGAATGGCAACTGTGCTTATACGTGAAACGGATTAGAAAATAAGCTCACCAATTAATGTATTTTAGCTAACACGCCAAAAGCTAATCAGCTAAATAACAGCAAACATGGCTTCGGTAACAAGCGCCTAAAATCATCCCTCTTAACAATGATCAGTACTTCATATTTTCAAGCCAATATGAATGACAATTATTCATAAATCGTCCATTATCCAAATAACATTATGTTCCTATGTTAGACATTCTGCAAACGGGTAGATGAATGTGGATTTTTCTTAGCAAGTCTCTTACCTCTCTTAGACATTGCTGCTAAAGGGAAAGAGGAAGACGGAAAAAGGAATCATGGGATATAAAGTTCCGCAGACATACCAGATATTTCACGTCCGGTCGATTAAGCCTATATCGCCCTCTGCTGTTGGCTACAACAGCCTCTGCTTTCAAAATTAAAACAAAGTAAACATTGTGCAACTTCATGTGCAATTATTTACTAATTGTCCAGTCATGAATGGCAGGGGTCACAAGTGGAACACTGAAAACAGTAAAGAAATAATGAGGTGAGTGAAGCCCACCTGACTAAAAGCAAGGCATGACTCCAAATCATGGACACCGCTGAAGCCCTAGGCTGACTAGCTACTGTAGCTACGTGTGCAGTGTAAGCAATGATTTCCCCGGCTAGCCAAGTTGAGCCATGGTGTATTGTTTGGCTGACAGGGGACGCTGTATTGAAGCCCCCTTGATACTTCTCAACTGTAAAAAATTATATTTTGGGGAGCAAAATAAAAGCATGTGTTGATGTCTACATTCGTTTTTTGACATTTTACAAACACATATTACACACACCTTAAAATTACATTATTTGTTATTTATTTAACCTTTATTTAACTAGGCAAGTCAGTTAAGAACAAATTATTATTTTCAATGACGGCCTAGGAACTGTGGGTTCTGCCCAGGCCTGTTCAGGGGCAGAACGACAGATTTGTACCTTGTCAGCTCGGGGATTTGAACTTGCAACCTTCCGGTTACTAGTCCAATGCTCTAACCACTAGGCTACCCTGCCGCCCCATTAAGTGAGCTAAACATAAAAAAAATATATAAAAACATTTGACTTGAAAACATGTAAATACAATTTTGTGCTTGAAACATTTACGTGAAATACTGTAGAATTCCATTCATTCCTGGAGGATTGCGCCTACTAGTGAGTGCCAATATGGCTTCAAAGCCTCTCAATGGCCAATACATAGAATTAGCAATCCAGGGTTTATATACACTATATACTGCTCTGGAAAAAATTAAGAGACCACTGCAAAATGATCAGTTTTTCTGGTTTTACTATTGATAGGTATGTGTTTGGGTAAAATTATTTTTTTTGTTTTATTCTATAAACTGCTGACAATATTTCTCCCAAATTCCAAATAAAAATAATATCATTTAGAGCATTTATTTGCAGAAACTGAAAACTGGTCAAAATAACAAAAAAGATGCGTGTTGTCAGACCTTGAATAATGCATGTTTATTCAGCGCATGTGACAAATACAATTTGATTGGACTCTGGAGCAGTCGAAACGCCTTCTCTGGAGTGATGAATCATGCTTCACCATCTGGCAGTCCAATGGACGAATATGGGTTTAGCGGATGCCAGGAGAATGCTAACTGCCCGAATGCATAGTGCCAACTGTAAAGTTTGGTGGAGGAGGAATAATGGTCTGGGGCTGTTCCAGTCAATGGAAATCTAAACACTACAGCATACAATTAACATTTAGATGATTCTGTGCTTCCAAGTTTGTGGCAACAGTTTGGGGAAGGCCCTTTCCTGTTTCACCATGACAATGCCTCCGTGCACAAAGCGAGGTCCATACAGAAATGGTTTGTCGAGATCAGTGTGGAAGAACTTGACTGGCCTGCACAGAGCCCTGACCTCAACCCCATTAAACACATTTGGGATGAATTGGAACGCTGACTGCGAGCCAGGCCTAATCGTCCAACATCAGTGCCCGACCTCACTAATGCTCTTGTGCCTGAATGGAAGCAAGTCCCTGCAGGAATGTTCCAACATATAAGGGAAAGCTGTAATAGCTGTAATAGAGGCTGTAATAGCAGCAAAGGTACCAAATCCATATTAATGCCCATGATTTTGGAAAGAGATGTGTTGACGAGCAGGTGTACACATACTTTTAGTCATGTAGTGTACATCATTGGTGAAGACAGATGGGAAGAGGCGAAGCTTATCTTTGTTGAGAACAAAATTCAAGAGAACAGAACTAGACATAAGGTGCACAATTCATTAGACACTTGCCATCAAAAAGTATATTATGAGAAAAAGCGATATTGCCTGCTTATCTTTGAAGCCATTTCATGCAAGGATTTATCTTTGTGAGAGGGAGGATAATTATAGCAAGTGTTGATAGGAAGAATAAGGATGTGGTCTGGGTGAGAGGGGGAAAAGGATAATGGAGTTGGAGGAATAGTCTAACAGTAGGAAATTAGTGAGGATGGGGAAGATATCATGTAGGAAGGAGACATGGAGGGAGTGGATGATGTTACCTAAGGAGGGAGGTTTTGGCTAGGGTGAAATAGTAATTCCTCACGAAACCCAGAGAAACCAATATTTTGGTGATTTTCACAAAATGTGATCCATAGAATAGTCCTTCAGAGGAAGGATTGTTGACATATGACACTGGTATCTAAAAGCAGAATTTAGAAATAATTAATCAAAGTTGGCATATTTATGTGTTAAATCTAGCAGTTGTGAAACTGTGGAAAAATATACCTGCTCTGTCCTCACTGTGTTTCTTAATAGTTAGAGTCAGCTAAACCCAATAAAATCCACAAAAGTTTGCGAAATGTCAAATTTGTGAACTGTGAAAACATTACCTTGGAAAAACAATGCTTTGCTTAAACATAATTACAGTACAATCTCCATGATGGAGCTACGCTAACATGAATCAAAACAGACAGTTACTTGCTAGACAGACTAGCTAGCTAGCATCTTGCAGAAAGGTATTGTTTATATAAACATCGGCTCAGTTAATTACAGAAAGAATAAATACATAGTTGCTAACATTCAACAATATTCTGCTTTTACTTAACTAGCTACAAGACTAACGCTTAGCAAGGCATAAAGGAGCTTACAGGGGTGATATTGTTGCAGTTTTTAGAGGAAGCTTGTTTGCTTGATACATTTGTTACTGTTTCGTTCATCGACGTCATCATGGACCACTTTCATGCGATGACAAAAACGGCCAATAGATGGCGCCAATGCACCCTTCAATAGTAAATTAAACGGAATGATAGCGGTTCTATGGCGGTTCCAACAGAGCCCTTATGGGTGTGAGTCGTTGGTTGGTATGAATTAATTTCACCCCGGGAAACTACATTTATAATTTTTTAGCTCTATGGTCTATCTGCAAGGTTTCTATTTTTGATGGGCATCCCAGTCATCAAGCCAGAGTCGCTGACTGTGTGTGTATGGTCTCTTGTCCATTAGTCATGTGTCTTACTACACTGCCTAGTCTGATGTCACACAACCATAGCTGCTGGAATTCGTTTGGGACTATTAAAGGCTCGAGTGAGTGCACCACTTTTGTGAAATAATATATTTTTCTGAAATAAAAACATGTTTTTCTCCATTGCCCCTCCATTGCCCCCATTCCCGCAGCTATGCACACAATGCGAACTCAGTCAGATGATGCAGAATACTTTTTTACATGATTTTTGCTGCCTCCCACAGGGAAAAAAACTAAGTTGGCTACATTATATGTTCACTTCTAACCCAAATCACTTTATTTGGCTCACACACTAAATTCATGTTTCCCCTAGGATAAAATGGGGCATTTAAAAGGGCGTTTCTGTTTTGCCAACTCACACAGAATTTCATTATTAATAACTTATCATTATAAAACTTATTGGATAGACAAAATCTGTTGTTTAATGCTTTTTAGCCCTCAATCTACAACTTTATTAAGACAACTACCTCCCTTTTGTCTACATCCTAAAATCATTTTTACCAAATCAACTTTGCCATTTTTCAATCATTTAAATGCTGTTGTCGATAATAGCTCATTGCAGCCAGTCATATGGCTTCCTCTATCGATTCATCAGAATCTTTCAAAGACCTGTGAATGAGAGACTAGCTGCCCTCGTAATACCCACACATAGACCCCCAACTAGTGTTCTATCTCTCTCTTTCTGTCTGTCTCTCTGTCTCTGTCTCTGCCTCTGTCTCTGTCTCTGTCTCTCTCTTTCTCTCTCTCTCTCTCTCTCTCTCTCTCTCGCTCTCTCTCTCAATTTCAATTCAATTTAAGGGCTTTATTGGTATGGGACACATATGTTAACTTTGCCAAAGCAAGTGAAGTAGATAATAAACAAAAGTGAAATAAACACAACAAATTAACAGTAAACCTTACACTCACAGAAGTTCCAAAAGAATAAAGAAATGTCAAATGTTATATTATGTCTATATACAGTGTGTAACGATGTGCAAATAGTTAAAGTACAAAAGGGAAAATAAATAAACATACATATGGGTTGTATTTACAATGGTGTTTGTTCTCTCTCTCTCTCTCTGTCTCACTCTTTCTTCCTGTCGCTCTTCCTCTCACTTCTCTGAAGCGGGGATGTGCGCGCTAGAACAGGAAATGAATGCAGACAGAAGAGGCAGGCAAGCTGCGACTGGCACACACACAAAGAGCACTCTCCCTCACACACACACACACACACACGCACGCACGCACACAAACACACACACACACACACACACGCACGCACGCACGCACGCACACGCACACACACACATTCTCTCTCACACACACACACACTGCCCTCCAACCAGAGCTGGAACCTTTCAGCCCCAGGTGAAAAGACAGAAAGCGGAGGAGGGGAGTGGAGGCCGGCCAGAGGAAGAAGAAGGAGAGGGCAGGGGGGATCAGTGAGAAGAAAAGAGTGAAAGACAGAACAGAGCAACCTGTTTGTGAGATCTGGGACTCTGCTGAAGAAACCGTGGGAGCTGGGAACACAGGCTATAGGATGGTTTTGCTGTCCTCTTGCTCCAGGTACATTTTCTGCAAAAACCTTTTAATAGACTTATTTATATTGTGATTGTTGTACCTTATCACACCTTGTTACTGAGAAGTGTATGTTTTTTTTTTTTTTTTTTTGGCATGGCAGAAATGTTGTTTGAGGGTTCTGTAGGGAAGTAGGACCTTTATTTAACAAGCCAGGAGCGAGGGCTCTTATTCGAATGTATGAAAACAACACAAGTTTAACGCTAGATGCCCAGTGTGTGACTGCTGTTTGGCTGTTGTTGTCTGTGTTTGACCAATCACATACTTAGTGAAAGGGTGAATGTTCACCATGGATGTTGTTGTGATTCTGTCACATGCGAATCACTCAGGAAAATTACGATTGTGTCACGTGTTGATCTCTGAGAATGATCTTGTGGTGTTTGGTCAACACCCCAGTGGTCATGATTCATATTCATTTCTAAACCTTCACCTTCGGGTTTAGTTTTTCATCGCTTTCTGTGGCTAATCTCAGCATTTGATTTTATGACAGCCATACATTCAGAGATAGTATGGGTGTCCCTTTATATTCCTCTCTTTCTCTGTTTTGAGTGTGTTGTTGAGTGTGTTGTTGAGTGTGTTGTTGGGTGTGTTTACAGGACAGGAACAAATTGAGTGTATGTGTCCCTGGAGCACTCACACTACATTCCTGCCCCTGCCTGGTTGGGGTGGGTGTGGAGGGAAAGAGGGTAGTGCCGCGGGCTCGGTTATACACATACAGGTGTAGGATCTTAATTAGATCCCTTTTTTGTTGATGAGAGTGTTCCTGCACCGCAGGAAATGCAGATGAGCTTTACATACATACACTCTCACATAGGGTTGTTTTTAACAGTATCAGACTTTTCATGTAACCTACTTTTGGCCTGCTAACACCATAACCACCGATCAAAAGCAACATTATGGACTAAACTTTCAAGTCCTGTTGCTGCAGGATTAATTTGCTGCGACAATATAGATCCTACATCTGTGCAGGACACATTCCAGCAAGTCCACCCTCCCTCCTATTGAGACACTTCTGTAGTCTCACAAACCAACATCACCTTGTTCAGGTGTTTTGGTTCATTTTTGAATAGCAGAAATGAACCATTGGTTCATAGTGGTTATGTGACTACTTTTATTTATTTAACTAGGCAAGTAAGTTAAGATCAAATTCTTATTTACAATAACAGCCAAGGAACAGTGGGTTAACTGCCTTGTTCAGGGGAAGAACAACAGATTTTTTACCTTGTCAGCTCAGGGATTCTAGCAACCTTTCAGTTGCTGGCCCAACGCTCTACCCACTCAGCCACCCATTTCATGTGGTTGCATTAACCACCATCACTGCTTTTCTCCTGAATCCTTAAAGCTCTAAGATTATGTGTCATTGTTCTGCCTTGAGCTCAGCATAGCCTTATTTGAAAGGTTAACAAAATCAGAGAATAGAGAGCAGTGCTAAATTTGTAACAAGGTTTAATGTCGAGGCCTGGGAGTGTGGAGCGCCACAGTTCAGAGGTGTCCCATATTTGCAGGGGTAAGCTTAGCAGCGCAGCCTTACTCTTTTCCATCCTAGACATCCGGCCAGGAACCAGAGACACTGAGCGAGGTCAAAGGGAGCCCAACCAGAGGAAAAAGAGAGGTTTCCGTATTTAAACACAGGCTGAATGGGATCTGCCTCCTCCAATTGTTCTCCCTTTTCATCAGCCTTTTTGAGTTGGAGGGTGTTCCTCAACAGCATAGCTACCAACCCAGCAAGGATGTTCGTTGAGTGTTAGATACTGTATTTGTTATTTTGAGCCAATAATAAGACATTCATGCTACAACAGACACTTTCTGAACACAAAAAGTCTACAATCACACGTGATAAAGTTATGAAAACATTGTGCATTGTAAGAAATAAATGCATGTGTGTGATTGAAATGGTACAGTGAAAGGCAAGAACAATGTACAGAATCTGTTCTGAAAACATTTTATAAGCATTTTGGGAACGTTTTGAGACCCAGAAAAAGTTTGCTGGGACGGGCACTCTTTTCTGACTTGCACTGACATGATGAATCACTGCATTGAGCATATCGATCATTCTTTCTGTCCCTTTCTGTCCGTTCCCAGAGGGAGGGAGTCACTGAAATGTTATCAAATGTTATCAAGTCGTTATCAAGTCGTCAAACAGGTTACTTTTCTCTACAAGAAGCGCCCTAGTTCAATCCTATGAAACTCTGCATTTTCACAAAGCCCTATTTGTTATGTCATGTTAGGAGATATGGATACATGAGCAGTGAGCTTGGCACTGAGAGTTTGTGTGGCTTTATCTCTGGAGCCGGGTTAGGCGCTCCCTTCTTGGGGTTCTGTTCCTTTGGTAAACCGCAGGATTGCCATTCCGGTGGGCCAACTCCCTCCCTCTATTCAGTGTAGAAGCGGTGGCTGGGCTGTTCCGCTCTCTCTGTCTCCACCCTCTGCTCTCTCAGGCTGTTAACCAGTTTTGTTGTTAGGTTGGAGTGAATGATGGGAGTGGCTTACAGGTTACATGCAGAGGTGGAGCTGGAAGAGGCCAGTGTTTACAGTGTAAACAAAGCAGAGAGGGATAAAGGGAATAGCTGGCCAGTGATTTTTTTCTCTTTTCCCCTTCTCTATCTTTCTCCCCTCTCTCTCTTTATCTCTAAACCCTCTTTCTCTCATTTTCTCTTTCTCTAAGTTCTCTCAATCTCTCATCCCTCTTTCTTCCCACTGCAGCGACAGACACAGAAAGGATATATCACTTGACTAGTCCTGCCTTGTCCCCTCTCCCTCCCCAGAGTTATTTTTAATTGTCAGTCCTTCGTCACTGGTTAATTACCTGAGCAGTGAGCACATCTGATCACGTAGTAGAATCAGGTTAGGCCAGAAATACAAGCCAGACACGTTGTAGCATTAGCAGACGTGCTCTGTGGGCTGTTCTACTACTGGTCTATGGGAATTGCTCAAGCTGCACTGTGTTGTTCTAAGAGAAGTTGGTGCATAAGACAAATCTATTGAGAGGATACACCTGTACAAGAACATGCTGTATGCTATGTAGTGTTAAAATACACTGCCATTGTGTTTGACTACTGGTATTTGGGCCTGCACACAATGGCAAGCATTATGCAGTGTCAGTCATTAGTAATAATAAAGAAAGCCGTTCAATCTACCTGCAATTGAGAATACTGATATAAAAACATAGAACAAGCATACAAATGCAATGTATTTTCATTTTCAGTGTTGAAATAGGCAAATACCACCATTTCCCTTAGGTTAAAGAGAGTTGTGTTTCCTTGAGTGGTAGACAGTGTGTGGTTTAGCGTTGTGGTCTGAGATAAGAGAGACATATATGTGTGTGGGTGTGTGTCTGTGTGATATTCTCAAGATGTGAGACAAAGAGGGTTCACTTGGTTTCTATGTCAACATCTTTTGACTGCTCTAAATTGGCATTGAGGAGAGAGGTCAACTCGTTCTCACTTTTTAAACAAGACCAAAACAGGCTATGATGTAAAAATGGATGTGGAATTTTCCTATTGTGTGTGAGGTGAGGTCTGTTTATGCACATGTGTGGGCGTGCATTGTATGTGCATGCATGTGACCTTTCAGCTGATCTAAGGTCAGTTTTGACCCCTAAGGATTACAGTTAGTAAAGGGGATTTGTGTAGGGTATGCTGCTCCCAGATCTGTGATGAGGAACGATTTCCATCGCCAGCACATCCTGTTTCATGATGTCTGGCCTGCCACGGACTGGTCGGTGTTATGATATATTTTGGCATGTTGCTGAGAACAACACTACTTTTTACTGCTTCTCTCTTTGTGTATGACCTAGCCCAGCCAGCCCAAAGAGAGGAAGGAACTACCACTAAACTGTCACACTCGCAAATCAAACAATGCAGATATTCATTAAAATCCTGAAAATAAGGGTTAGCCAAATGATTGACTGGGACAGACAAACACGCAGAGGAGAGGAGAGGAGAGACAAGGTATTTATAGGATGTTTAAAGCTTAGGAAAGGCTTCCGGTGCTGTGATTTTTCACCAGTCAGGGAAAATCTGTAATATTTACAATGACCATGAAAAACACCATGAAAATATCATCCTCTACCAAATGACATTATACTCTACCATTATACATTACACTCTACCAAACTAGTTAGTTAGTGCAACAAGAGGTGACAACGCCTGCCAGAGACCCGAATACTTGCATTGGCTCCCCAAGATAATACCTAGGGTTTAGCTTAACAGGCTAACACAATCTGATGACATGCATAGTCTAAAGAAAGCTAAAAGGGAACATATGACATGTTCTGCTTTTTTCATGACATAACACATGTCCATTTTAGGGCTTGAAACAGTACATTTTAAGCCCTAAAATGGACATGCATATCAACCAAATCAAATGCATTCCACCCAACTTCCTTAAAGGACTTATATGAAACTTCTAAATGGAGAACAGCATTATCATGACAGGTAATTTCCACATTTGCTGGATTGACAGATGTCCAGATGTGTCACAAGCAGTGCTGTCATGATATAGAGCTATAGGGGGTTGACTATTATATCTACTGGTAGTGTGTGTGTGACCACTTGGCAGCTGGGTAATCTTTGAAGTTAAACATTATCTGTTGACAATGGACGTGTGGGTCGTGGCCATGTAGTGTTGGTGCTTCAACTGAAATGACCTAACGTACACATTCACATATACAGATATACCATTTGATAGTGACAAAATCATGTGTACTGCAATATGTATATGTATATTTAAAAATGTGAAGATGTACAGTTGAAGTCGGATGTTTACATACACTTAGGTTGGAGTCATTCAAACTAGTTTTTCAACCACTCCACAAATTTCTTGTTAACAAACTATAGTTTTGGCAAGTCGGTTAGGACATCTACTTTGTGCATGACACAAGTCATTTTTCCAACAATTGTTTACAGACAGATTATTTAACTTATAATTCACTGTGTCACAATTCCAGTGACTGTGCCTTTAAACAACTTGGAAAATTCCAGAAAATTATGTCATGGCTTTAGAAACTTCTGATAGGCTAATTGACATCATTTGAGTCAATTGGAGTTGTACCTGTGGATGTATTTCACGGCCTACCATCAAACACAGTGCCTCTTTGCTTGACATCATGGGAAATCAAAATGAATCAGCCAAGACCCCAGAAAACAATTGTAGACCTTCACAAGTCTGGTTCATCCTTGGGAGCAATTTCCAAACGCCCGAAGGTACCACGTTCATCTGTACAAACAATAGTATGCAAGTATAAACACCACGGGACCACGCAGCTGTCATACCGCTCAGGAAGGAGACGGGTTCTGTCTCCTGGAGATGAACTAGAGATGATTGATTTGCGAAAAGTGCAAATCAATCCCAGAACAACAGAAAATGACCTTGTGACGATGCTGGCGAAAACAGGTACAAAAGTGTGTATATCCACAGTAAAACGAGTCCTATATCAACATGACCTGAAAGGCCGCTCAGCAAGGAAGAGGCCACTGCTCCAAAACCGCCATAAAAAAAGCCAGACTACGGTTTGCAACTGCACATGGGGAAAAATATCGTACTTTTGGAGAAATGTCCTCTGGTCTGATGAAACAAAAATGGAACTGTTTGGCCATAATGACCATCATTATGTTTGGAGGAAAAAGGGGGAGGCTTGCAAACCGAAGAACATCCCAACAGTGAAGCACGGGGTGGCAGCATCATGTTGTGGGGGTGCTTTGTTACAGGAGGGACTGGTGCACTTCACCAAATAGATGGCCACATGAGGAAGTAAAATTATGTGGATATATTGAGGCAAAATCTCAAGACATCAGTCAGGAAGTTAAAGCTTAGTCGCAAATGGGTCTTCCAAATGGACAATGACCCCAAGAATACTTCCAAAGTCGTGGCAAAATGGCTTCAGGACAAGAAAGTCAAGGTATTGGAGTGGCCATCACAAAGCCCTGACCTCAATCCGATAGAATATTTGTGGGCAGAACTGAAAAAGCGTGTGCGAGCAAGGAGGCCTACAAACCTGACTCAGTTACACCAGTTCTGTCAGGAGGAATGGACCAAAATTCACCCAACTTATTGTGGGAAGCCTGTGGAAGGCTACCCAAAACGTTTGACCCAAGTTAAACAATTTACAGGCAATGCTACCAAATACTAATTGAGTGTATTTAAACTTCTGACCCACTGGGAATGTGATGAAAGCAATAAAAGCTTAAATAAATAATTATTTCTACTATTATTCTGACATTTCACGTTCTTAAAATAAAGTGGTGATCCTAACGGACCTTAGACAGAGAATTTTTACTAGGATTAAATGTCAGAAATTGTGAAAAACTAAGTTTAAATGTTTTTGGCTAAGGTGTATGTAAACTTTCGACTTCAACTGTATATGTACAGAACATACTGTATATCTACAAGAACAGTAAGGTAATGCAATACCTTTGTAAAGTATGAGTAATGTAGTGAACCAATTTTTATATTTTTTTGTTCCCTTTAGGAGGCCTGCAGTGGAGCCTTGACCGTCCTTGGGGAAAGAGAGGGGGTGTGGCCACAACAGACACTGCCACGGCCACCACACTGCCACAATGTCCTCCTTGGTGTGCAACATGGGGCTGGTGCTGGTAGAGTTTGAGTACCAGTACACGGGCCGTGACGGGGGCCTGGTGTCCATCAAGCCCAACGAACGATACATCCTGCTGGCCAAGACCAACGACCACTGGTGGCACGTGAGGAAGAACGAGCAAGCAAGGCCCTTCTATATACCCGCTAAATATGTCAAGGAGCTCCCCGCAGAGTTCCCATCCCCGCTGGACTTTGCTGATCCACCCAGTCCCGATTTGGTCCTGGTTCCTGGGCCGGTGCCAGTGTCAGTCCCAAAGCACTCCGTACCAGACCAGGCAGAAACGAGGGCAGGAGATGAGGTGACTATCCGTCTCCGCTCCCCGAAGAGACATCAGAAGACTGAGCACCGCATGTCCACATTTGGCGTACCCTTAGAATTCCACGACCCGTCTCCCAGGGCATTGAAGAGCGGCGAGCTGAACGACTCTCTGCCGGGCCTTCACTCCACCGTTGCCCTTGAGGTCCCCTTAACAGTGCCCTCGCCTCAAGCCAACAATAGTGCCAAACACAAGAAGCAATTAAGCCTGAGTTCCGGTGTGCTCTTCGGCTCTTCCCTGTCGGTGGAGGAGCCTCTCTCCCTGAACCCCCGAGCCCCCAGCTTCAGCCCAGCTGACCCCCTCCAACGGCCCTCCCAGGCCATCCCAGTGGAGAGGTCCCTCATTCCTGATGCCGAGGTCACCGGTGGTGGGATTCCCCATCAGGAACCTCTGAAAGAGCCGGAATGTCCTCTGGAGCTGGAGGAGGGAGAAAATGAGAAATCTAGTGTGGAGCCTGAGGACGAATCGAAGGAGGACACTGAGAATATTTATGAATCCATATTGGACCTGAAGCTGGATGAGTCCCCTATAATAGTGGAGAAGGCCCCGACAGTGAGTCCTGCTGCTGTGGCTGAACCTACACCTGTTATCATTCCCACTTCTCCATCTCCAACACAGACACAGGTAAAAGTATTATCTGTAAAGTGGTTGTAAGTAGTGAACCTGCAGTGCGACTTGCCTATTTGATCGCATTGGGGCCACAGTCTTTCCCTCACACTATGTATGTACCTATGAAGGGATGACTGTTGATTAAAGGTGAGGCCCTTCATTACATGGGGCCTTTACGGGGCCTTTTACAGTTCATAGAGTAATAGTATCAAATCAAATCAATTTTTTTTATATAGCCCTTCGTACATCAGCTGAAATCTCAAAGTGCTGTACAGAAACCCAGCCTAAAACCCCAAACAGCAAGCATTGCAGGTGTTGAAGCACGTTGGCTAGGAAAAACTCCCTAGAAAGGCCAAAACCTAGGAAGAAACCTAGTAAGGGACCAGGCTATGAGGGGTGGCCAGTCCTCTTCTGGCTGTGCCGGGTGGAGATTATAACAGAACATGGCCAAGATGTTCAAATGTTCATAAATTACCAGCATGGTCAAATAATAGGTCTGGGACAGGTAGCACGTCCGGTGAACAGGTCAGGATTCCATAGCCGCAGGCAGAACAGTTGAAACTGGAGCAGCGGCATGGCCAGGTGGACTGGGGACAGCAAGGAGTCATCATGCCAGGTAGTCCTGAGGCATGGTCCTAGGGCTCAGGTCCTCCGAGAGAGAGAAAGACAGAGAGAAAGAGAGAATTAGAGAGAGCATACTTAAATTCACACAGGACACCTGATAAGACAGGAGAAGTACTCCAGATATAACAAATTGATCCTAGACCCTGACACATCAACTACAGCAGCATAAATACTGGAGGCTGAGACAGGAGGGGTCAGGAGACACTGTGGCCCCATCCGATGATACCCCCGGACAGGGCCAAACAGGAAGGATATAACCCCACCCACTATGCCAAAGCACAGCCCCCACACCACTAGAGGGATATCTTCAAGCACCAACTTACCATCCTGAGACATGGCAGAGTATAGCCCACAAAGATCTCCGCCACGGCACAACCCAAGGGGAGGGGGCGCCAACCCAGACAGGAAGATCACATCAGTGACTCAACCCACTCAAGTGACGCACCCCTCCTAGGGACGGCATGAAAGAACACCAGTAAGCCAGTGACTCAGCCCCTGTAATAGGGTTAGAGGCAGAGAATCCCAGTGGAAAGAGGGGAACCGGCCAGGCAGAGACAGCAAGGGTGGTTCGTTGCTCCAGAGCCTTTCCGTTCACCTTCACACTTGTGGGCCAGACTACACTCAATCATATGACCCACTGAAGAGATGAGTCTTCAGTAAAGACTTAAAGGTTGAGACCGAGTTTGCGTCTCTCACATGGGTAGGCAGACCATTCCATAAAAAATGGAGCTCTATAGGAGAAAGCCCTGCCTCCAGCAGTTTGCTTAGAAATTCTAGGGACAATTAGAAGGCCTGCGTCTTGTGACCGTAGCGTACGTGTAGGTATGTACGGCAGGACCAAATCAGAGAGATACAGTGCCTTGCGAAAGTATTCGGCCCCCTTTGGCAAAAGGTCGCAAAGTTCAAGGGGGCCGAATACTTTCGCAAGGCACTGTAGGTAGGAGCAAGCCCATGTAAAGCCAGTGTAGGGAGGCTAGCACTGGAGTAATATGATCCAATTTTGGGGTTCTAGTCAGGATTCTAGCAGCCGTATTTAACACTAACCGAAGTTTATTTAGTGCTTTATCCGGGTAGCCGGAAAGTAGAGCATTGCAGTAGTCTAACCTAGAATTAACAAAAGCATCATTTTTGGACAGAAAGTTTCTGATTTTTGCAATGTTACGTAGATGGAAAAAAGCTGTCCTTGAAACAGTCTTGATATGTTCGTCAAAAGAGAGATCAGGGTCCAGAGTAACGCCGAGGTCCTTTACAGTTTTATTGGAGACGACTGTACAACCATTAAGATTAATTGTCAGATTCAACAGAAGATCTCTTTGTTTCTTGGGACCTAGAACAAGCATCTATGTTTGTCCGAGTTTAAAAGTAGAAAGTTTGCAGCCATCCACTTCCTTATGTCTGAAACACAGGCTTCTAGCGAGGGCAATTTTGGGGCTTCACCAGGTTTCATTGAAATGTACAGCTGTGTGTCATCAGCATAGCAGTGAAAGTTAACATGATGTTTTCGAATGACATCCACAAGAGGTAAAATATATAGTGAAAACAACAGTGGTCCTAAATCGGAACAGTGAGGAACACCGAAATTTACAGTTGATTTGTCAGAGGACAAACTGATATCTTTCCGACAGATAAGATCTAAACCAGGCCAGGTTTAGATCTAGACCAATTTGGGTTTCCAATCTCTCCAAAAGAATGTGGTGATCGATGGTATCAAAAGCAGCTCTAAGGTCTAGGAGCACGAGGACAGATGCAGAGCCTCGGTCTGATGCCATTAAAAGGTAATTTACCACCTTCACAAGTGCAGTCTCAGTGCAATGATGGGGTCTAAAACCAGACTGAAGCATTTCGTATACATTGTTTGACTTCAGGAAGGCAGTGAGTTGCTGCACAACAGCCTTTTCTAAATTTTTTGAGAGGAATGGAAAATTCGGTATAGGCCAATAGTTTTTCATATTTTCTGGGTCAAGGTTTGGCTTTTTCAAGAGAGGCTTTATTAATGACACTTTTAGTGAGTTTGGTACACATCCGGTGGATAGAGAGCCGTTTATTATGTTCAACATAGGAGAGCCAAGCACAGGAAGCAGCTCTTTCAGTAGTTTAGTTGGAATAGGGTCCAGTATGCAGCTTGAAGGTTTAGAGGCCATGATTATTTTCATCATTGTGTCAAGAGATATAGTACTAAAACACTTGAGTGTCTCTCTTGATCCTAGATCCTGGCAGAGTTGTGCAGACTCAGGACAACTGAGCTTTGAAGGAATACGCAGATTTAAAGAGGAGTCCGTAATTTGCTTTCTAATAATCATGATCTTTTCCTCAAAGTTCATGAATTTATCACTGCTAAAGTGAAAGCCATCCTCACTTGGGGAATGCTGCTTTTTAGTTAGCTTTGCAACAGTATCAAAAATACATTTTGGATTGTTCTTATTTTCCTCAATTAAGTTGGAAAAATAGGATGATCGAGCAGCAGTGAGGGCTCTTCGATACTGCACGGTCTTTCCAAGCTAGTCTGAAGACTTCCAGTTTGGTGTGGCGCCATTTCCGTTCCAATTTTCTGGAAGCTTGCTTCAGAGCTCGGGTATTTTCTGTATACCAGGGAGCTAATTTCTTATGAGAAATGTTTTTAGTTTTTAGGGGTGCAACTGCATCTAGGGTATTGCGCAAGGTTAAATTGAGTTCCTCAGTTAGGTGGTTAACTGATTTTTGTCCTCTGACTTCCTTGGGTAGGCAGAGGGAGTCTGGAAGGGCATCAAGGAATCTTTGTGTTGTCTGTGAATTTATAGCACGACTTTTGATGCTCCTTGGTTGGGATCTGAGCAGATTATTTGTTGCAATTGTCCAGGATAGTCCAGGATTATGAGGAAAAACATTAAGATCCACAACATTTATTCCATGGGACAAAACTAGGTCCAGAGTACGACTGTGACAGTGAGTAGGTCCAGAGACATGTTGGACAAAACCCACTGAGTCGATGATGGCTCCGAAAGCCTTTTGGAGTGGGTCTGTGGACTTTTCCATGTGAATATTAAAGTCACCAAAAATTAGAATATTATCTGCCATGACTACAAGGTCCGATAGGATTTCATGGTACTCAATGAGGAACGCTGTATATGGCCCAGGAGGCCTGTAAACAGTAGCTATAGAAAGTGATTGAGTAGGCTGCATAGATTTCATGACTAGAAGCTCAAAAGACGAAAACGTCATTTTTTTTGTATTGTAAATGTTAGCAACACCTCCGCCTTTGCGGGATGCACGGGGGATAAGGTCACTAGTGTAACCAGGAGGTGAGGCCTCATTTAACACAGTAAATTCATCAGGCTTAAGCCATGTTTCAGTCAAGCCAATCACATCAAGATTATGATCAGTGATTAGTTCATTGACTATAATTGCCTTTGAAGTAAGGGATCTAACATTAAGTAGCCCTATTTTGAGTTGTGAGGTATCACGATCTCTTTCAATAATGACAGGAATGGAGGAGGTCCTTATCCTAGTGAGATTGCTAAGGCGAACACCGCCATGTTTAGTTTTGCCCAACCCAGGTCGAGGCACAGACAATGGGGATAGCTGAGCTGACAACACTGACTGTGCTAGTGACAGACTCCACTAAGCTGGCAGGCTAGCTAACAGCAAATAGTTGGAATAGCATATCAAGTCAGACAGGTAACACTGTGGGCAGGGTGCAGAAGAACCTGTTCACAGATGGTGGACATTTTCTTTCCTCCATAACTTAAGATACCACAGGGAGGCACTGTCTTCAACTAAATGTTGTTGAGGAAATCAAGGTAGTTCCTGGCAACATCCACATATTCAGGTTCTGCCCCCAAGCCATAAGACTGCTAAATTGTTTGCTAAATAGTTAACCAAATAGCTACCCGGACTATCCGCATTGACCCTTTTTGCACAAACTTTTTGGCTCATCATATGCGTTGCTACTACAGTTTTTATCTGGCATAATATTGCTAGTTATATGTACACACAGTACATGGCCAAAAGTATGTGGTAACTCATTGCAAAATTATGGGCAATAATATGTGGTTGGTCCCCCCATTGCTGCTATAACAGCCACCACTCTGCTGGGAAGGCTTTCCACTAGATGATGATGGAATATTGCTGCGGGGACTTGCTTCCATGCAGCCGCAAGAGCATTAGTGAGGTCGGGCACTGATTAGGCCTGGCTCGCAGTCAGTGTTCCAATACATCCCAAAGGTGTTTGATGGGGTTGAGGTCCGGGCTCTGTGTAGGCCAGTCAAGTTCTTCCACACCGATCTCGACAAACCATTTCTGTATGGACCTCGTTTTGTGCACGGGGGCATTTTCATGCTGAAACAGGAAAGGGCCTCCCCTGAATTGTTGCCACAAAGTTGGAAGCACAGAATCATCTAGAAAGTCATTGAATGCTGTATCGTTAAGATTTCGCTTCACTGGAGCTAAGGGGCCTAGCCCAAACCATGGAGCTAAGGGGCATAGCTCCAGACCATTATTCCTTTTCCACCAAACTTTACAGTTGGCACTATGCATTGGGGCAGGTAGCGTTCTCCTGGCATCCGCCAAACCCAGATTTGTGCGTTAGACTGCCAGATGGTGAAACGTGATTCATCACTCCAGAGAATGCGTTTCCACTCCTCCACAGTCCAATGGCGGCAACCTTTACACCACTCCAGCCGATGGTTGGCATTGAGCATGGTGATCTTAGGCTTCTCGGCCATGGAAACCCATTTCATGAAGCTCCCGACAGCTCGGTACTGGCCCCCCGTGTATATAGGCAAGTTATTATGTATTACTCATTATGTATTTATTATTAAGTATTTTACTTTTCTATTATTTCTCTATTTTCTTTCTCTCTGCATTGTTGGAGTTAAATATTAAATATTCAAGTTAAAACATCAGGAAGAGATTTGTTTACCGTATTTCTGTCTGGTAACTTGATTTTTTCACTGAAAGTTTCAGTCAACTGATTCGTTGAACAAGTTCAACTTCTCAGCCTATAGTTCAGTCTTGAATCTGTGACTCCTCAATTGCCAATAGTGGTGAAGGAAGTGTTTTCAAAAGAAAATAGCAGGAATACAATGGTGATCAGCATGACCACTGCTGCCAGTGACATCACACACAATAGTCAGGAGAAACACATGAGGTTCTGTCTGCTAGCGTTAGTCATGAGGTTGTGGCCAGGCCGTTTAATGCTTTGGCCACAGAGATAATGAAATAGGGAGGACAGAGGAAACCATGGAAGACAAAAGAAAAGAGGGTCAGTTACAGGCCGGCACTGCTGAGGTAACGTCAACGGAGAATATGCTTTTTTGAGCCGTGGTGGCAGGAAGTGGTGAGTTTGACTCCAGGGGAAGAGGGGAATCAATCCAGGACGCTTTTCAAGTTTTCAAACAATATTAAAATGTAAAAGTTCTCTGGTTATACCACTCACACTCACAGTGATTTAAAGAGCTGTAAAAAGTGCATGAACATGTTTTTAGGTCAGATAGAGTAATAGGAAAATTATAGGAGAGACGGGAGGATCTAGGTCAGGGTTGTTCAGTGGGCGATTCCAAGCCAGCGCGGGTGATCTTGCAAAGAGATTGTTTTGGCAGATCTTGCATAGAAACTTCAGCGAAAGGATGGTTAACATGCTTTTTACATTTGTATCACAAACCATTTTTTTGAAAATCACGATGAAAGTGGCCATTTTACATGCCTCCTGTAAGACCCTATTGTAACGCTCATCATGGGTGGAAGAAGAGGAGGACCAATGCACAGCGTGGTAGTGTTCATATTCTTTAATGAAACAACTGAACACTGGAAACACGGTGAAGAAAAACACAGAACAGAAAATAATCACCCACAACTCAAAGGTGAAACCAGGCTACCTAAGTATGGTTCTCAATCAGGGACAACGAATGATAGCTGCCTCTGATTGAGAACCATACCAGGCCAAACACAGAAATCCAAAATTATAGAAAAAAGAACATAGACTGCCCACGCCAACTCACGCCCTGACCATACTAAAACAAAGACAAAACAAAGGAACTAAGGTCAGAACGTGACACCTATAACCTGTGAACTGTACATGATACAGACAACATCTTGGTGTCATTATCCTCCTTTATAGTGTGCTCTAACATATGGAGTATGTCTAGATTCTGAAATAAAAATGTTCACATTAATTTGTTCATTAAAATAATTTCTAAGCTATCCTGAATCACTGCTTTACATGAACTGCAGAGATGATATGCATACCACCGCAGTCTAATGTTGTCACTTGAAAACAACACGACAAAAGACAACGTCAAACAACATATTCACTTATGGGGCAAGATACTTTGAAATACACATTTTCCTCATAAAGCCTGAACTTCTTCTCCCAAAGGAACTTTATCAGGCTTGGATCTGACTGGGAAGGGAGATATGTTATGATGCAGGAACCATGCAATTACAACGCTCAGACACAAGTATGTTGTGCAGAGAGGAGGGTCAAAGGCTTCAGATCTCTCATAGGCGCAAAGAGACAAACCTATTCAGGTGTCAAAAGTGGAGTCCCATGGTTTTGTCAGGTTTGGATTACAATTGACAGGCATTTATGTCAGAAGTTTGTGATCTGGTGACACTGAGAATGCAATAGATAGAGCCAGGGTAAGTTTAAAGTTCATGCTGTTCTAATGTAGTTTAAATATAATAGTTTAATATTTGACTTTCGAGTCATTATTACCTGCCTGTTTTAAATTCTCTGATGATAATTTACAAAAAAAAATGAATCTGCATTTTATGTTTGAGCTGCTGCACCAGTGTTAAGTTAACAATTGAATGTGTGTAACGCTCTTTGTCCTGCCTACTATCTGTGTAAAGTAATTCACATGTAACCATTCTATGTATTCAATATCTTATCTTTTTTTGACACTTCTTGTTACAAAACTGGTTGACATTGAATACATTTTGAGCAGAACTGAGACACGTCACCACATGCCTGTAGACTGCTGGGGAATATCTGAACCGGCACAAAGATGAGTAACCTTGGGTTACATTTTAGTCACCATAGTACTACTTTTAGACTGCAGTGGAGGCTGCTGAGGGGAGGATGGCTCCTAGTAATGTGTGGAATGGAGTTCATGGAATGGTATTAAACACATGAAAACCACGTGTTTGATACCATTCTGTTCACTCCATTCTGGCCATTATTAGCAGCCGTCACTATTTTAGAGGTATTTGCTTGATTCTCACCTGCATAGTTTGATTTCTGTTATGTTTAAGCAGGTACACAGAAGCCTGAGTTCCAGTAAGAAACAAACTGAAGTGTATTTAAAACATGTTTGCACAATAACAATCGGTTGGATTTCAGCCACATTCAGTGTCTGTTCACCTCTTTGAATTTGACACAAAATAAACATTGTGTGATTCCTAGGTTTCGGCTTTTGATTCTGTGGCCTTTGGTCAAGTGACTTGATATAAGTTCTACATACAGCAATAAACAATAAACCATCATGTTTGTTATATGGAAGCCGAACTGTAGGTGACATGTAGAATTAAACAATCATTTATCATGGCTGAGAAACATGGAATCATTCAATTACATTTGGAGTAGTGGACATTATATTTATAACTTCATTATATTTATAACTTGACAGCCAATGAGTTGGCCAACTTCTGTAAGCAGCTACATAAGGAAGAATCCATTCATCATTTATAAAGCCTGTATCCCATCCAAATAATTTAAGGTATGCACCCCTTAACCTGATAACCACCCAAGCTGTATGAGTTAAAAACTTCACGCTCTATATACATTATCAGAAATGTCGATAAATTAGCTTTTATTGTTTGAAGAAATGATGAAAGAGATTGGTCTGTTTTTTCACTATCTAATCATGGCATGGGGTTGTTCAATGACAGACATGTATTTGTTTAAAATCTATCACTTGATGGTTTAATTTCAGAGACAAAAAAATCTTATTTTTTGCAAAATATGATATATCCACCTCACTCTCAGATAAATAAGTAGTACTACTAGGTTTTACACAGTTAAATATGACAAATTGTACGTGTTGTATAAAGAAATGTACAAATGATACATTTGTGACATCAATATATACAAACATTGTTTCGTCATTGCTTATCCAGAGCGACTTGCAGTAAGTGCCTTCATCTTAAAATTGCTAGGTGAGACAACCAGATATCACAGTCAAATATACAGGTTACGAACATTCCATTCTGGCTAAAGAATGGATATACTGAATAATAACAATAAAAAAACATTTTCATACACATCTAAAATCTATTAATAAAAAAATCTGAGAACAGTAATATTTTACACACACATGAAGGTACCCATAAGCAACCAAATGTGAACAATTGGTGGATATAGCATTTTGGAAATAAACTCTTCAAGTGTAGACAGTCATGAGAGGGCAAACTTTTTTTCTTGCCTTAATAGCTAAGTCATTCTAAATGTAGCCTGTGTCTGACTGCAACATCGTGAGAATAAATAACTGCTCGATGCTTTGTGGTAGAGGTATAATTAGCAACATACATATTGGACAGGATGTAACATGCAGTATGACTCAATGAGCTTTCGATCATCTGATCATGTTTCACTCACAGTGCTATAACATTTTATATAGCTCTTAAGCAATACATGCACTCTTCTCTGTTTCTGTCACTCAGTAAGTGATACAAATCAAATCAAATTGTATTTGTCACATGCGCTGAATTCAAGTCTATGACTTGGGTGGCTGGAGTCTTTGATCATTTTTAGGGCCAAAGGTTGCAAGATTGAATCCTTGAGCTGACAAGTTAAAAAATCTGTCGTTTTGCTCTGAACGGTGCACCTGTAGAACGTTTTGAGGACCCAAGTCAAATATTTTCAGTCTCCTGAGGGGGAATAGGCATTGTTGTGCGCCCTTCATGACTGTCTTGGTGTGTTTGGACCATGATAGTTTGTTAGTGATGTGGACATCAAGGAACTTGAAGCATTCGACCATCTCCACTACAACCCTGTTAATGTGAATGGGCCCTTCTTTTCCTGTAGTCCACAGCTCCTTTGTCTTTCTCATGTTGAGGGAGAGGTTGTTGTCCTAGCACCACACTGCCAGGTCTGTGATCCCCTCCCTATAGGCTGTCTCATCGTTGTCGATGATCAGGCCTACCACCATTGTGTCATTGGCAAACTTAATGGTGGTGTTGGAGATGTGCGTGGCCACAAAGCCGTGGGTGAACAGGGAGTAAAGGAGTGGACTAAGCACGCATCCCTGAGGGGCCCCTGTGTTGAGGATCAGCGTGGCGGATGTGTTGTTGCCTACCCTTACCATCTGGGGGCAGTCCATCAGGAAGTCCCGGATCCAGTTGCAGAGGGAGGTGTTTAGTCTCAAGGTCCTTAGCTTAGTGATGAGCTTTGAGGGCACTATGGTGATGAATGCCAAACAGCATTCTCATGTAGGTGTTTCTTTTGTCCAGGTGGGAAAGGGCAATGTGGAGTACAATAGAGATTGCGTCATCTGTGGATCTGTTGGTGTGGTATGCTAATTGGAGTGGGTCTAGGGTTTCTGGGATGATGGGATGATGGAGTTCATATGAGCCATGACCAGCCTTTCAAAGCACTTCATGGCTACAGACGTGAGTGCTACGGGGCGGTAGTCATTTATGCAGGTTACCTTGGAATTCTTGGGCACAGGGACTATGGTTGTCTGCTTGAAACGTGTAGGTATTACAGACTCGGTCAGGGAGAGGTTGAAAATGTCAGTGAAGACACTTGCCAGTTGATCAGCACATGCGTTGAGTACGCATCCTGGTAATCCATCTGGCCCTGTGACCTTGTGAATATTGACCTGTTTAAAAGGTCTTACTCACATCGGCTAAGGAGAGCGTGATCACACAGTTGCCGGAACAGCTGGTGCTCTAATGCATGGTTCAGGGTTGCTTGCCTCAGAGCAAGCATAGAAGGCATAAAGCTTGTCTGGTAGGCTTTCAATGCTAGGCATCTAGCGGTTGGGTTTCCCTTTGCAATCCGTAATAGTTTGCAAGCCCTGCCACATATTGAGCGAGTCACTGGTACTTCCTGCTTGAGTTTTTGCTTGTAAGCAGGAATCAGGAGGATACAATTATGGTCAGATTGGCAAAATGTAGGGCGAGGGAGAGCTTTGTACACATCTCTGTGTGTGGAGTAAAGTTGCACATGTGACATGCTGGTAGAAATTAGGTACACCCACCCAGCCATAGTACCCAGTTAGCAGCACCGCTGGGCCACTGTGCTGTGTGTTTACAAAACAAAGGAGGAGCCCTTTCCTGTACTGTAGGGCTGCAAGCCTTGCCCCAAACAACTGGAAACAAACACACACAAACACATGTTCCCATACTCCGCTCCAATAGGCTAGCCCCCATGCCACGCCAGGCCGCACACACACACTCAAGTTTTTGAGCAGAACTGTTTGCAGAGCTCCTGAATCCTGAAATGTTCTCATGACATAATTATTTAATTAGCTAAATGTAAACAGGCGATTGAGTAAAGATACTCCCTTCAGTGCTTCTCAATCACACGCACACATGCTTTTCTAAAACGTTATTATTTAGTTATGCAAGGCATCAGTGTTGTGTTGGCTGCATTCTGTGCATTATGTGTGCTCGCAATCTATGCAGGCAAGAGAGGGTTAAACTGAGGAACATCACAACCACTCCCAAGACTTACTGCTGCTAGGCAGTGGCTTTACCTGTACTGTAGCGTACCTGACAAGGCATGGAGTGTGTGAGTGTACAGTGTGGAATAGTGAGGTGAATACTGTACTTTAAAACTGGATTAAGGGAAAGCTGAAGTCTATATCTTCTAAATTATATCTTTGAAGGATAGTCTACTCTACATTGAGCCTGAGATTAACCAAACAAACTTTAAACAGGTAATTTGCCCTTTTTATGGTCGTGATGGCTCCATTTGTTGTTTAGATTTGGATTGAGGCTTTGCTCTGTTTAAATAGGATTTTATGCGCATTAATAGCTACTAACTGTAACAGTTTTAGTACATGTATTATACATGTGGTGTAAATTACAGTGATTCAGAGTAAGCATTCATTTCTATCAAATTTCATTTTGGTCACTGGCAATAACCTGGTATTATTTGAGCACACATTACATTTTTGAAAACATGACCTTCCTCCAGTTGACTTATCTTGTCAATATACTGTATATTTGTCGGTCAATGACCTCTGACATACACAGTGTTTGACCCTCAGATGCAAAATAGCTCAGGTATAGATTGTGATTATGCATTAGCCCAGACCATGATGTTCTTGTTCTGTAGGGGGGTATTTATGTAATGCTCTATAGGCTACTTACTATTACTCTAAATATCTACAGGCTGAATATGGGTCCATAACTCTTGTCTATTTAGATCTTGATAGTGTCAGCTGTTTTTTCATCAGTTTATCAATATGAGGAATTGATGAGTCAGTCCACTGGTGATTGAATGGAAAAGCACATCAACCAGTAAACCATGTGGCACTCACTGCCATGCAGCATTCAGTCACCTCATCTGATTTCTAAGGTCAATACTGAGTGAGCGTTCGAAGATTTAAGATGAAGACAGTATAAAGCGAGACTGAGATTATGCTCTTATATAGTTCCAATCTGTCCATATACACTGAGTGTACAAAACATTAGGATCACCTTCCTAATATTGAGTTGCATCCCCTTTTGCCCTCAGAACAGCCTCAATTCATCAGGGCATGGACTACAAGGTGTCGAGACCATTCCACAGGGATGCTGGCCCATGTTTTATTTATTTTTTAACCTTTATTTAACTAGGCAAGTCAGTTAAGAACAAATTCTTATTTACAATGACGGCCTACCTGAGAACAGTGCCTTGTTCAGGGGCAGAACGACAGATTTTTACCTTGTCAGCTCGGGGATTCGATCCAGAAACCTTTCAGTTACTGGCCCAACACTCTAACCACTAGGATACCTGCCGCCCAAAATGTTGACTCCAATGCTTCCCACAGTTGTGTCAAGTTGGCTGGATGTCCTTTGGGTGGTAGACCAGTCTTGATACACATAAGAAACTGATGTGAGTGAAAAACCCAGCGTTGCAGTTCTTGACACACTCAAACCGGTTCTCCTGGCACCTACTACCATACCCCGTTCAAAGGCACTTCATTATTTTGTCTTGCCCATTCACCCTCTGAATGGCACACATACACAATCCATGTCTCAATTGTCTCAAGGCTTAAAAATTCTTTAACCTGTCTCCTCCCCTTCATCTACACTGATTGAAGTGGATTTAACAAGTGACGTCAATAAGGGATCATAGCTTTCACCTGGATTCACCTGGTCAGTCTGTGTCATGGAAAGAGCAGGTGTTCCTAATGTTTTGTACAGTCAGTGTATCTCTATTCCACTACAGTGGTTTTACAATAGTACATTTTAAACCTTCAAGTGTCAATCAGTTGTAGTTCATTTTAAACTGTAAAGTGTCAATCAGTTGTAGTTCATTTTAAACTGTAAAGTGTCAATCAGTTGTAGTTCATTTTAAACTGTAAAGTGTCAATCAGTTGTAATTTCTCGAATATTCTGTCATATTATACGCAATTATGTTATCATAAATGACACATTGGGTACAGTATGTACATCCGTAATTGTCTTTGACTTCCTTGGTCCTGTTTATGCAGTGTCAAAAAGCTTGATGTAATTGTAAGTGTGATAATATTATGATGATGGGCATGACAAGGTTTGCCCCAACCCTGCCAGGGAGAAGGGGTCAAACTACAAGGGAGGAATGCCATCTTGGTTTTCATTGCTTGTAAATATAAATCATTGACAATGAGTCACAAGCAGAAAGTTAATACTTGACCATAACCTGCTTGGATACACGCAGCCAGGAACATAATATGATGTAAAGGTGTGATATCTCTTCTCCTTCTGTGACAGCAGAGAGAGATTAGAGAGATTACAAAAAGTCACTATATTGCCACTATCCACCTAGGCTCCAAACAAATGGTTGGCATGACAGGTATTGCTGACTGGCAGAAAATGTTCACGTTGCTGTGTGTGAACCAGTCATTCTGGTATCCTTTCCATTTAGTTTGGTTTGAGGAGGCTGGTATGCTATTTAGCTTGGAGGCTTTAGCTCATAAGAAACAATGTGCTTCCTTCCGGTTGATTGAAAGAATCATCACCACAATCACTTTTATTACTATTACGCATCTATTATTAAATATCATTTTAGTTTCTTCTGCTACACGCACCTGCACTTGTAGCTTATTGTTGTGTTGCTACTGTAAAGGAAGAGGGGTAGGCTAAGCTTCATTAATATCTACTGTAGAAAAACTGGGGCTTTCCACAGGCAGGTTTTGATGTTTTAACCTGAATGTGTAGCCAGTAGTCACTGCCACATTCCAAAGAAAACTCTCCAACCACAAAGAAGAACTTATCAGGTGGTGTTAAACGAAACCTGAGAGTGAGAGTTTGTTTATAGTTTTGCTTGCATATTTACTGCTGCCCATGCTCTGCGTTGCCCAAGGCGTGTTTATTAATTTGTAGCGTTTATTACTCTGTCTAATGAAACAGAACTGTATAGTGATTATTAAATGATGATTCTAGGATCAACCTCTAGCCTGCAGCTTTGTAACCCAGGTGGTTTCTAGGGTGTGTCTGTCTGAGGTACCATTTGAATAACAAAACAATTATGTTGGTACAAGAGTCTGGAGTTCTTTTTATGATGTTGTCATCTGTTGCGTTATGCACATAGATACCCACCTTCCTAATATTGATTTGCACCCCCCTTTGCCCAGAACAGACTCAATTCATTGGAAAATGGATGACAAGGTGTCGAAAGCGTTTCACAGGGATGCTGGCCCATGTTGACTCCACCCTCTGAATGGCACACATATACAATCCATTTCTCAATTGTCTCAGGGCTTAAAAATCATTATTTAACAGGTCTCCTCCCTTTCATCTACACTGATTGGAGTGGATTTAACAGGTGACATCAATAAGAGATCATAGCTTTCACCTGGATTCACCTGGTCAGTCTGTGTCATGGAAATCGCAGGATTTCCTAATGTTTTGTACAATCAATGCCAGCTGTTCATAGGACATGAACAGTGGGCAGACTCGCGTATCACAGGTTGACCTTTAGGTACCACCAAACCAGGGAACCACAGCTTCTGACAGACCCCGTCTGGTCCCAGAGAAGGTAATGTCACAGAACAAGGAAACACTATCCACACTATCTGCTACAGCATCATTCTAGCACAGAACTAATACTCTCATTGTGCACATGTGTATTTTAAATGTTAGAGTACCTTCAGGCATAGAGGTGTGTGTGTATCAATGTGTTCTGGTGTTTTACTTTATACTTGCATACAGTAAGTATTACGCAGGTACTTTACGGCAGAGATTTTGTAAGCAGTATACAACAAAACAACCCAACTGGGATGTGTGTTTATGTTCAAAATGTCCATTAGCCCATTTTGAGAGGAAATGACAGTTGGACAGTCGACTCCCTCCCTCCACCCACCCAGCCATGTATCTTATTTGTGTTTTTCTTACAAGTATTTAGGTTGGTATAGTCTGTCTGTGTGTTCAGGCCAGTATACGTCCATGTGTGGTACACAGAAGAGTCTTGCCGATACCAAAGAAACCTTACCTCTGAGCCAGGATTTTCCTTTAAAGCAATTTTTCATGAATAATGTCTGTTTTACAAGGAGCGAATTGGGCAACCCAAAAACAGTTATTCCCTGGTCTCTGGCTTTTTCAGTGTTTCTTAAAAACCTATTCAAAGCAACAACAAAAAAAAGCCCCTCTTCAAGCCAGGTAGTAATCAAAAGAAGGAACTGGTACCTGGTCTGAAAAACGGTGGTATGTCCTTGCTAATACTTCTGCTTTTGGATCTACTAGTTAAAATGTTATATCCCCTGATGGGATGCAACATATTTGATCATTACGTTGTTCGAAGAGGTGCCTTTGTCAGGGAATATGACCGACATGATCTTCAAGGCTTGCCGTAGCTTCAGACACAGGCTTGTGACTTTTTTGGGTGTCTCCCAGGTAAGTACCTAAGGGCGTGCGTCCCAATTATGGTATTTTCCTTCACTAATCTAAGACTTCATGCTCATTTCACTCAGCCTGTCCTAATTTTTGTGTCTGTGCCAATTGAATTACATGTTCAATTCTATGCCTGCAGTACTTAGCCTACATATGTGAGGGCGACAGGTACAGTGCCCTAGAGGTTAAGAGCATTGGGCCAGTAACCGAAAGGTCTACTAGGTGAAAGATCTGTCTGCACTTAACCTTAATTGCTCCTGTAAGTCGCTCTGGATAAGACTCTGCTAAATTACTCAAATGTAAATGTGGCCTATAGTACAGTATTTAGCTGTAACATCATCTGCGTTGTCGTTCAAACTTCCCCAGTCTTTATAGCTTTTTATCATGTCTGGCTCATGTTGAAATGTGCTTGTGTTTGTCAATGAAGTGACGGTCTGCCACACAGATCCCTGTGGTCTACTCCACTCCACGTGGTGGAAATCTCCTCTGTTTGAGATGTGATGTTTTGCTCTTCACTTCCACACCCCTGAGATGTATGTAGGGTTCGGGAAAGACATTAACAGGACAGATCACTTTTTTTGGATGCAGATATTACTGACGTATGGCCATTTCCACTGAAACTGAAAAAAGGCTTACAATTGAATGTTGATGTTGTCTGTACTCTTTTAAGAAAGAAAAACACACTCAAAAGTGAGATCCACATGTAGCTCTTTCAATGTCTGCACTTTGTAAGAATGGGCATATTGTGATGAGTTGGGTAACTCAGCCTATTCGAACAAAGGGGTTGGGAGAATGATATTTGATCCCAAGTCAGTGCTTTGTTACTTGATGGGAGTAAAGGGAGGTGCAGGTAGAGAACTTTTTCCCCTCTGTCTTTTGTGTTGTGGAGATTCTCACGGATTGTTCTCATAGGGGCTGATGGGGCCATTGGCTTCACTGCAAATAAGGTGAGGTTGGGGAGTACTACGCAGGCAGTCCACTCTGTTTATATAGAGCACAAGATATTATGGACTGGTGGCTCACTGGCCTTTAGGACTGGGGGTGAAATGTTTCTTCCTCCTCATGTTATTCCTGATGACTGACCTGTGACCTCTCTTTCATCTCTGTCTCCAGGCGGAGAATGCCAGCCCCAACACTGCTGTTTACGCCAACGTCACCGAGCTGAAGAAAAACATCCCACAATCCCCTCCGTTAGAAGCTCTGAGTCCTGACTTGCCCCTTACCCAGGAGGGATGGCAGGTGCACACTGACAAGGACAGTGGGAAAGAGTTCTATTACCGCCCAGCCACGGGCCAAGCCACTTGGGCCGACCCCCGCAGCACCCTCCCCTCCACAGACATGGAGCTGCCCAAGGAGGCGTTGGCTATCCCAGCCCTGTCCATGGCCCTTTCCCCGGGCCTGTCCCCGGCCCTGTCCCCAGCCCTGTCCCCGGCCCTGTCCCCGGCCCTGTCCCCGGCCCTGTTCCCGGCCCTGTCCCCAGCCCTGTCCCCAGCCCTCTCACCAGCCTCATCCCAGGGTTCCAACTGGGAACAGGTGTTTGATGAGACCACCGGTCGAAACTACTTCTATAACCCCACCTCTGGGGCCACGTCCTGGGGAGCTCCGGAGCCCATCGCCCCCTCCTCTCCTGTTACTGAGCCTCCCATGCTGAAGCTCCCAGACAGAGGACCGGTAAGGGTTAGCTTATGCTTTATTTGACTAATATGGCCATTGTTTCAAGCTCATCAACAGATAAGGCTTCTAAAATACAGAACAGTGGAAAGTGTTGTTGGATTGTTGACTGCTAAAGCAGTCTCTGTCAGACACCAGCGCATTAACATCTGCTTCATGGTCTTGAGGGAGTCTTGTTTTGTTAGTTCATTAGCTAGTTATGTCTAAAGCCTGCTATGGCATACACATGCTTTTTGCTGTTTATTCACAAAGTGTTACTAGCGAAGTTACTAAGAACGTTTGCCATTTGAGCAGAATCGCTAGCATGTTATGAACCATGTCATAAACCTTTTATAAATTAGCCACTCAGTTTGAGTTCCATCTTAAAAGCATTGACAAATCTTCTGTTCCTCAGCCCCCTCTCCCAAAGGAAGACTACCTGACAGAAGACCACGAAGCTCCAGACACCTCCTCCTCGGTGTTCCCCAAAGACATCCTGTCCACGCCGCAAGCTAAACTGGCCATCATACCCCGGGCCATTCTAGACAGTGTCCCGGCGGGCTGGAAGCGCTCCGTAGAGGCAGATGGGAAGACCGTATTCACCAGCGAACGCACACAGGAGCAGGTAAGTGTATTGAATCGAGGTCTAGTGCTTTGAAAGGGGAGAGGTTTGAGAAACCATGCAGTGTGTGTCATACGCTGTTTTGTCTTGTGTGTGTGTGTATCCTGGCAGTGGCTCAAGTCTGTGGATCAAGAAGGAAAGACATACTACTACCTGAGAGACGGCTCCAGATCCCAGTGGAACCTTCCAGCAGAGGTGAAGAGAAGCAATATTGTAATTTCAAGGAATGATTGAGTGGCTTTTTACCAGGTCTCAAAGAGCTTGAAAATGTATGGGGCAACTCTGTACTGCACATACAGTTGAAGTTGGAAGTTTACATACACCTTAGCCAAATACATTTAAACTCAGTTTTTCACAATTCCTGACCCTTAATCCTAGTAAAAATTCCCTGTCTTAGGTCAGTTAGGATCACCACTTTATTTTAAGAACGTGAAATGTCAGAATAATAGTAGAAAGAATGATTTATTTCAGCTTTTATTGCTTTCATCATATTCCCAGTAGGTCAGAAGTTAACATACACTCAATTAGTATTTGGTAGCATTGCCTTTAAATTGTTGAACGTGGGTCAAACGTTTCGGGGAGAAATCCACAAGCTTCCCACAATAAGTTGGGTGAATTCTGGACCATTCCTACTGACAGAGCTGGTGTAACAGAGTCAGGTTTGTATGTCTCCTTGCTCGCAAACGCTATAGGATTGAGGTCCGGGCTTTGTGATGGCCACTCCAATACCTTGACATTCTTGTCCTTAAGCCATTTTGCCACGACTTTGGAAGTATTCTTGGGGTCATTGTCCATTTGGAAGACCCATTTGCGACCAAGCTTTAATTTCCTCACTGTCTTGAGATGTTGCTTCAATATATCCAAATAATTATCCTCCCTCGTGATGCCATCTATTTTGTGAAGTGCACCAGTCCCCCCTGCAGCAAAGCACCCCCAAAAGATGATGCTGCCACCCCTGTGCTTCACGGTTGGGATGGTGTTCTTTGGCTTGCAAGCCTCCCCCTTTTTCCTCCAAACATAACAATGGTCATTAAACAGTTCTATTTTTGTTTCATCAGACCAGAGGACATTTCTCCAAAAGTACAATATTTTGTCCCCCTTCCTCCTTGCTGAGCGACCTTTCAGGTTGTGTCGATATAGGACTCGTTTTACTGTTGATAGAGATACTTTTGTACCCGTTTCCTCCAGCATCTTCACAGGGTCCTTTGCTGTTGTTCTGGGATTGATTTGCACTTTTCACATCAAAGTACGTTCATCTGTAGGAGAAAGAACGCATCTCCTTCCTGAGCGGTATGATGGCTGCATGGTCCCATGGTGTTTATGCTTGCATACCTTTGTTTGTATAGATGAATGTGGTACCTTCAGGCATTTGGAAATTGCTCCCAAGGATGAAGCAGACTTGTGAAGGTCTACTATTTTTTTTCTGAGGCTTGGCTGATTTATTTTGATTTTCCCATGATGTCAAGCAAAGAGGCACTGAGTTTGAAGGTAGGCCTTGAAATACAGTGCCTTGCGAAAGTATTCGGCCCCCTTGAACTTTGCGACCTTTTGCCACATTTCAGGCTTCAAACATAAAGATATAAAACTGTATTTTTTTTGTGAAGAATCAACAACAAGTGGGACACAATCATGAAGTGGAACGACATTTATTGGATATTTCAAACTTTTTTAACAAATCAAAAACTGAAAAATTGGGCGTGCAAAATTATTCAGCCCCCTTAAGTTAATACTTTGTAGCGCCACCTTTTGCTGCGATTACAGCTGTAAGTCGCTTGGGGTATGTCTCTATCAGTTTTGCACATCGAGAGACTGACATTTTTTTCCATTCCTTCTTGCAAAACAGCTCGAGCTCAGTGAGGTTGGATGGAGAGCATTTGTGAACAGCAGTTTTCAGTTCTTTCTACAGATTCTCGATTGGATTCAGGTCTGGACTTTGACTTGGCCATTCTAACACCTGAATATGTTTATTTTTGAACCATTCCATTGTAGATTTTGCTTTGTTTTGGATCATTGTCTTGTTGGAAGACAAATCTCCGTCCCAGTCTCAGGTCTTTTGCAGACTCCATCAGGTTTTCTTCCAGAATGGTCCTGTATTTGGCTCCATCCATCTTCCCATCCATTTTAACCATCTTCCCTGTCCCTGCTGAAGAAAAGCAGGCCCAAACCATGATGCTGCCACCACCATGTTTGACAGTGGGGATGGTGTGTTCAGCTGTGTTGCTTTTACGCCAAACATAACGTTTAGCATTGTTGCCAAAAAGTTCAATTTTGGTTTCATCTGACCAGAGCACCTTCTTCCACATGTTTGGTGTGTCTCCCAGGTGGCTTGTGGCAAACTTTAACCTTTCTGATCTCCCCATCCCGGATCCGGGATCGTGAATACAGACTCAAGCTCATTACCATAACGCAACGTTAACTATTCATGAAAATCGCAAATGAAATGAAATAAATATGCTAGCTCTCAAGCTTAGCCTTTTGTTAACAACACTGTCATCTCAGATTTTCAAAATATGCTTCTCAACCATTGCAAAACAAGCATTTGTGTAACAGTATTGATGGCTAACGTAGCATTTAGCATTAGCATTCAGCTGGCAACATTTACACAAAAAAACAGAAAAGCATTCAAAAAAATCATTTACCTTTGAAGAACTTCAGATGTTTTCAATGAGGAGACTCTCAGATAGCAAATGTTCAGTTTTTCCTGAAAGATTATTTGTTTAGGACAAATCGCTCCGTTTTCTGCGTCACGTTTAGCTATGAAAAAACCCCTGTATCCAGGATTGTGTAAATCTATCAGCAAGCTCATTAGCATAACACAACGTTAACTATTTATGAAAATCGCAAATGAAATGAAATAAATATGCCATCTCTCAAGCTTAGCCTTTTGTAAACAACACTGTCATCTCAGATTTTCAAAATATGCTTCTCAACCATAGGAAAACAATCATTTGTGTAAAAGTAGCTAGCTAGAGTTAGCATTTCGCGTTAGCATTTAGCGTTAGCATTAGCGTTAGCATCCAGCACGCAACATTAACAAAAACATAAAAGCCTTCAAATAAAATCATTTACCTTTGAAGAACTTCTGATGTTTTCAATGAGGATACTCTCAGTTAGATAGCAGATGCTCAGTTTTTCCAGAAAGATTCCTTGTGTATTAGAAATAGCTCCGTTTTATACATCACATTTGGCTACCAAAAAAAATCCATAAATTCAGTCCTCAAAACGCAAACTTTTTTCCAAATTAACTCCATAATATCGACTGAAAACATGGCAAACGTTGTTTAGAATCAATCATCAAGGTGTTTTTCACATATCTCTTCATTGATACATCGTTCTTGGACACATGCTTTCTCCCCTGAATAAAATGGTAAAGTGGAAGCAGCTGGCAATTGCGCACCGAATTCGACGCAGGACACCAGGCGGACACTTGGAAAATGTAGTCTCTTATGGTCAATCTTCCAATGATATGCCTACAAATACGTCACAATGCTGCTAAGACCTTGGGCGAACGACAGAAAGTGTAGGCTCATTCGTTGCGCAATCACAGCCATATAAGGAGAGAATGGAAAACAGAGCTTCAGAAATTCTGCTAATTCCTGGGTGATGCATCATCTTGGTTTCGCCTGTAGAATGAGTTCTGGGGCACTTACAGACAAAATCTTTGCAGATTCTGAAACTTCAGAGTGTTTTCTTTCCAAAACTGTCAAGAATATGCATAGTCGAGCATCTTTTCGTGACAAAATATCGCGCTTAAAACGGGAACGTTTTTTATCCAAAAATGAAATAGCGCCCCTAGAGCTCTAACAGGTTAAACTACACTTTTTATGCATATCTTTAAGAAATGGCTTTCTTCTTGCCACTCTTCCATAAAGGCCAGATTTGTGCAATATACGACTGATTGTTGTCCTATGGACAGAGTCTCCCACCTCAGCTGTAGATCTCTGCAGTTCATCCAGAGTGATCATGGGCCTCTTGGCTGCATCTCTGATCAGTCTTCTCCTTGTATGAGCTGAAAGTTTAGAGGGACGGCCAGGTCTTGGTAGATTTGCAGTGGTCTGATACTCCTTCCATTTCAATATTATCGCTTGCACAGTGCTCCTTGGGATGTTTCAAGCTTGGGAAATCTTTTTGTATCCAAATCTGGCTTTAAACTTCTTCACAACAGTATCTCGGACCTGCCTGGTGTGTTCCTTGTTCTTCATGATGCTCTCTGCGCTTTTAACGGACCTCTGAGACTATCACAGTGCAGGTGCATTTATACGGAGACTTGATTACACACAGGTGGATTGTATTTATCATCATTAGTCATTTAGGTCAACATTGGATCATTCAGAGATCCTCACTGAACTTCTGGAGAGAGTTTGCTGCACTGAAAGTAAAGGGGCTGAATAATTTTGCACGCCCAATTTTTCAGTTTTTGATTTGTTAAAAAAGTTTGAAATATCCTATAAATGTCGTTCCACTTCATGATTGTGTCCCACTTGTTGATTCTTCACAAAAAAATACAGTTTTATATCTTTATGTTTGAAGCCTGAAATGTGGCAAAAGGTCGCAAAGTTCAAGGGGGCCGAATACTTTCGCAAGGCACTGTACATCCACAGGTACACCTCCAATTGACTCAAATTATGTCAATTAGCCTATCAGAAGCTTCTAAAGCCATGACATCTTTTTCTGGAATTGTCCAAGCTATTTAAAGGCACAGTCAGATTAGTGTATGTAAACTTCTGACTGGAATTGTGATACAGTGAAATAATCTGTCTGTAAACAATTGTTGGAAAAGGACTTGTGTCATGCACGAAGTAAATGTCCTAACCGACTTGCCAAAACTATAGTTTGTTAACAAGAAATTTGTGGAGTGGTTGAAAAACAAGTTTTAATGACTCCGACCTAAGTGTATGTAAACTTCTGTAGGTGAAAAAAAGATGCCCTTACCTCAGATAACCAGTTACTGGGTTTGATAAAATAGGCCAGGGCCTTTACACTGTTTGTTTCTGTTAACCCTCTCAGATCCCAGGTGCAGCCAGTCTGTCCAAGGTGGGGAATGGAGTGGACCAGGACAGCCCGCTGGTTCTGAAGAACTGGAGACACACAATGGGCCCAGCTCAGTTTGGCCCCTCCCAAGAAGACAACGTGAGTAGCTGGGGAGCCCAGAGCATGGACAGGAACGTTGAAGGAGGTTTCACACCGTTGGTATAGCAACAGACGTTTATGGGCCATTAGAATCTCTTTTTGGAATCTAGACTGAATTTGGCACTACGGTATAGGAACATAGAAACTGCAGCATTTGCTGTTCTGGTAGTCCCAAGCAAACAAGCCATTAGGGCTAGTCCCTGACATGAGACACCTTGCCCTCACAGCTTTATGCACAATGCCCTTGTGGAATGATGTCGTTGTGTTTGTGTCGTTGTCGACCCTCTCAACAGGAGATGGAAACACCTGCCCTAGTTGATTTCCCCTCAGGAAGTCACTTACAAACCGAAATGGGAGAAACTACAACAATAATGGAGGGGGCAGGGGAGAAAGAGGATAGAATTATGACTCATCAAATTTGACAGGATTTCTGCTCTGTTCGAACAATAAGGCCCTATCGACAACTGTTGACTAACCAACCTGAACCCAATTCCCTCCCTTCCGTTTGGCAGAGGTTCTTTCCAACACATAGGAGAAACGTTTCGGATGTCACCAGTGAAGCATCCAGCTCAGGCAACTCCCCTGAGACGCCACGCCATGTAAGTACAGTAAGAACGTACGACACGATAAGGTTTTGAATCCATAGGGATCTTTGTCAGGTCATTTTCTACTGGCCCTAAACAATATATTATACGTGTTGGACTAGTACACAGAATAATTGAATTGGAAATTGCATTATTTTTCAACAATGATTTTATTGTTCATTTTATGAATTGAATTCATTCATTTCCCAACCCTTCTACTAACTCAATAAAATGTACTCTACTGTACAGGCAGCACACACAGACTTCTAAATGACAAAGAGCCTGAAGACCCATTATCCCATTCATTGAAGACTTGTATTGTTTTCTCCATAAAGACTGATAGGTTGGGAGTACGGAGTAGACTGTCACATCTGAGCACAGACTCACATCATGAGCATGTAGGTTCTTACGGCCCACGTCAGGCCTGATAGATAGATGCATAGTGTAGTTTGCCAGACAGGTATTGCATTCTGGTGGTGTGTGGGTTTTCTGATCTAACTAACATACTATGATATAGAATTGGATAGGAGAACTAACGGCGCTTGGGAAGGGGAGCTAATGGGTTAGATATTGGTTACAGTACATACTACATACATGTATGCTCTTAAAAGGGCTGATTAAGAGTTTCTTATGTGGTGTTTAAGTGAAACTACTAACGTTGAATGGGTTGTTCTCTCTCTTTGCTTCGTGTGTGGATAAGAAAGCGATCTGGAATACAAGCATCTGCTAAATCAGGGTTTTCCAAATTCGTCCTAGGGCCCCCCCCTGGGTGCACATTTTGGTTTTTGCCCAGCTGATTTAAATAACCAATCATCATCAAGCTTTGATTACTTGAATCAACCCTGTACTGAATGATCGTGTCATGATAGACCACCATTGACACTACCCCCTAGTGGGGAGAGGGAGCATTTGTAGTTGTTTTTGTTGGACGTTGTGGTCCAAGTGGTGGCTTGTTGGGTAGTACTTTCAGATCTGATTGACACCATATTTTATTGCATTGCCTTTCAAAGCATTGTGCTGAATGTACATATGGCGCTGTCTTATTAAGTAGGCACAGTAATGTCAAAGTACTGAATGTTAGTGCCATAAGCAAAGTCAACCCCAAAGGATTATTCCCCATTTTATGAATCCATGCAAACAAACACACTCACGCCCAAGCATGTATAACTGTGCATTCATGCACAAAGATGCGTGCGCACACACGCGCACACACACACACACGCACACACACGCACACACACACACACACACACACACACACACTAAGATTGACCACTCCCATGTTGATACCTGACTCACATTTCAAAGCTGTAAAGAATCTGCTACTTATACTCTTTGATCTTTACCTGTGGACTCATAGCCCAAGAATTCAGCATAACCTGGAACACTGCCAACACAAACATTTGTTGCTGCCACCTAGTGGCCTAGCATATGCATTGCAAAGTCACAACAATACTTTATCTTGGCCTAAAATTATAGCCCACAATTACAATAATCTGCTAACATGAACAGTCCAATGTTCATATCAGCCATTAGGCCGATGGGCAATGTCCAGTAGCATATGGCTCAATGTGGACACTAACTTCTCAACTCATTTACCTATGTATGTCAGTGAGAACCATGTGTTTGATACCATTCCATTCACTCTATTGCGGACATTATAATGAGCCGTCCTCCTCTCAGCAGCCTCCACTGATGTACGTACAGTACAATACAACTAACAAAATCTTTAAACCTGATCTGAGGTCTGTGGGTTCCTGGTAATCACCATTAGTAGAAATGTTCATACACTCTCTCTCTCTGTCGTTTGTGATATTTTGTTAATATTTGTCTCTATTTTGCTTGTTTTAGACACATATACTAGAGAAGGCAGGGATCCTGAACAAAACCAAGGTGGCTGACAATGGGAAAAGAATTAGGTAATGTCTAGTCAAGTGCACAAATTACAACACATTGTGATTTGCGCAATGGACCAATGATTCCTTATTTTCTGGTTTTCTAATAGGAAGAATTGGAGTCCGTCATGGACAGTGCTGCATGGAGGCATTCTCACGTTTCACAAAGACCCAAAATCTGCACCCGCGGGAAACTCTGTAAGAACATTTTGCTACAATAACCACTCACAGCCACCACTTTAGAAAATAAGCTCATTGTATTCATAAAGAATGATTTGCTTGCTTGTCAGGATTGGGTGTCCTACAACCTACTATTACGAACCACCAGGTCTGTTGAATGAATGTCATTGGTCCGTGATTCCTCAGAACAAGACCAATCAGATCACCCCAGAGTACACAGTGGAGCTGCGTGGAGCCACTGTGGCCTGGGCCCCCAAGGACAAGTCCAGCAAGAAGAACGTTCTGGAGGTATGGGCTCTGTTTAAGGTCTATCAGGGTTGAAGTCAGTTCTATTTCATTCAATTCAGGAACTGAATCAAAATGAATTGAATTTAACTCTAGGTATGGCTTTTTCCCTCTCCCGCTCCAGTTGAAAACGCGTCATGGGTGTGAGTACCTGGTCCAGTATGACACAGAGAGCATCATTTGTGACTGGCACAGGATCATACTGGACACCGTCAGACAGCTGGTGAGCATCCAGGAGGTGTCTATGTAACAAGTTATAATTAGAGTAGGCCAAGGGGGCGTCGGTCTTCATTATAACCTCTCCTCTCTCAGGACCAAGATCACTTGTCGGAAGAGGAAGAGGATGAGCCTATGGAGAAATCTCCACTTGCTTCAGACAGAGACAAGAGGACCAGCTGTAAGTATGAGTGTCCTACAACCTACTATTACGAACCACCAGGTCTTTCAATGCTTTTGAGGTGTAAATAGGTGTAAAATGTCAATATTTGGTAACTGGGCATCAGGTAGTTAACGAAAGCTGCACCCATCATTAATTGCCCCCTCCAGCAGCCACTAAAATTACGCCTGGCATCAGTGCCGAGTCATCAGATCAGGGGCGTGTCCGCACCAAACTACGCAAGTTCCTCCAGAAGAGGCCCACACTGCAGTCAGTGAAGGAGAAGGGCTACATAAGAGGTGAGACTGGGCTTTATAACATGTTAATATGACATAGCAGAGTAACCTTATTGTACCTTATGATACCTTTATGGCACTCAGAATGTTCTTCATCGTGGTTCTCTAGATAATGTGTTCGGTTGTCATCTGGACACGCTGTGCCATCGAGAGAACAGCACTGTGCCCAGGTTTGCGGAGAAGTGCATCAGGGCAGTAGAGATTAGAGGTAGGTATTCCTTCTTTATCCTGATACCGTAATATCAACCTTTACCTTTACCACCTCTAAAGAGGTAACACAATTGTACATTCCCCTTAGGTCTGGACATTGATGGGATCTACAGAGTTAGTGGGAATCTAGCTGTCATTCAGAGACTACGCCACAAAGCAGATCATGGTAACGCAAGTTTCAAGGACTAGTAATGAATTTGTAGATGGAGCATCTTGCAGTATTATCAACCATATTATCTGTCCTCATGCTCTCTCCCTCCCTCCAGAGGAAAATCTGGACCTAGAGGATGGTCAGTGGGAGGAGATCCATGTGATCACGGGGGCGCTAAAGCTCTTCCTGAGGGAGCTGCCTGAACCTCTCTTCCCTTACAGCTTCTTCGACAAGTTTATCGCTGCCATCAGTAAGTCTAGGCCAGGCCCTAATAAAACATTATACATGCATCTCAATAGTCAGACTCAAATGACATGATAGTAATGAACTGACATAGTCTGACCTAAATAGCATGAAAGGATGTGAGTAAATTGACATTTGGGATGACTCTTTCTCTGGTAGAAATCCAGGACTATCCTCAGAAGGTGTTGTACTTCCGTGACCTGGTGAGGTCCCTTCCCCTGCCCAACCACGACACCATGCACCTCCTTTTCAAACACCTCCTCAAGTGAGTGGGTGTTGTGGTGTTGTGGTAGAAACTGGCATTTTTTTTTATATACAGTTGAAGTCTGAAGTTTACATACACCTTAGCCAAATACATTTAAAAACTCAATTCCTGACAATCCTAGTAAAAATTCCCTGTCTCATGGGCCTCTCGGGTGGCGCTGTGGTTTAAGGCACTGCCTCGCAGTGCAAGCTGTGCCACCAGAGATTCTGGGTTTGAGCCCAGGCTCTGTCGCAGCCGGCCACGACCAGGAGGTCCATGGGGTGACGCACAATTGTCCCAGCCTCGTCCGGGTTAGGAAGGATTTGGCCGGCAGGGATATCCTTGTCTCATCGCACACCAGCGACTCCTGTGGTGGGCCGGGCGCAGTGTGCACTGACCAGGTCGCCAGGTGTATGGTGTTTCCTCCAGCACAGTGGTGCGGCTGGCTTCTGGGTTGGATGTACATTGTGTTAAGAAGCAGTGCGGCTTGGTTGGGTTGTGTTTCGGAGGGCGCATGACTCTCGACCTTTGCCTCTCCCGAGTCCGTACAGGAGTTGCAGACAAGAGACAAGACAGTAACTACTAACAATTGGGGAGGAAAAAAGGGGTAAAATAAAAAAAACATCACATTCAGAAGTTTACATACACACAACTAGTAGCATTGCCTTTAAATTGTTTAACTTGGGTCAAACATTTTAGGTAGCCTTCCACAAGCTTCCCACAATAAATTGAGTGAATTTTGGCCCATTCCTCCTGACAGAGCTGAGTCAGGTTTGTAGGCCTCCTTGCTCACACACGGCTGAGTCAGGTTTGTAGGCCTCCTTGCTCACACACACTTTTTCAGTTCCTGCCACAAATATTCTATAGGATTGAGGTCAGGGCTTTGTGATGGCCACTCCAAACCTTGACTTTCTTGTCCTTAAGCCATTTTACCACAACTTTGGAAGTATGCATGGGGTCACTGTTCATTTGGAAGACCCATCTGCGACCAAGCTTTAACTTCCTGACTGATGTCTTGAGATTTTGCTTTAATATATCCACATCATTTTACTTTCTCATGATGCCATCCATTTTGTGAAGTGCACCAGTCCCTCCTGCAGCAAAGCACCCCACAACATGATGCTGCCACCCTTGTGCTTCACGGTTGGGATGGTGTTCTTCGGCTTGCAAACCTCTCCCCTTTTCCTCCAAACATAACGATGGTCATTAAACAGTTCTATTTTTGTTGCATCAGACCAGAGGACATTTCTCCAAAAGTACAATCTTTTGTCCCCCTTCCTCCTTGCTGAGCGACCTTTCAGGTTATGTCGATATAGAACTCGTTTTACTGTTGATAGAGATACTTTTGTACCCGTTTCCTCCAGAATCTTCACAGGGTCCTTTGAATGTTGTTCTGGGATTGATTTGCACTTTTCGCATCAAAGTACCTTCATCTCTAGGAGGCAGAGCGAGTCTCCTTCCTGAGCGGTATGACGGCTGCGTGGTCCCATGGTGTTTATACTTAAGTAATATTGTTTGTACAGATGAACGTGGTACCTTCATGCGTTTGGAAATTACTTCCAAGGATGAACCAGACTTGTGGAGATCTACAATTTTTTTCTGAGGTCTTGGCTGATTTCTTTTGATTTTCCCATGATGTCAAGCAAAGAGGCACTGAGTTTGAAGGCAGGCCTTGAAATACACCCATAGGTTCACCTCTTATTGACTCAAATGATGTCAATTAGCCTATCAGAAGCTTCTAAAGCCATGACATAATTTTCTGGAATTTTCCAAGCTGTTTAAAGGCACAGTCAACTTAGTGTATGTAAACTTCTGACCCACTGGAATTGTGATATAGTGAATTATTAGTTAAATAACATGTCTGTAAACAATTGTTGGAAAAATTACTTGTGTCATGCACAAAGTAGAAGTCCTAACCAACTTGCCAAAACTATAGTTTGTTAACAAGAAATGTGTGGAATGGTTGAAAAGCGAGTTTTATATGACTCGTCTAAGTGTATGTAAACTTCCGGCTTCAACTGTATATATACAATTCTGTTTTATATAAAACTATACAAATGATATAAATAACTGATATACTAAACACTTTCCAACCTCATACTTCCTTCCACTCCCTCTTCTCCTCTTCCTCTCTTCCAGAGTGATTGAGTTTGGGGAAAAGAACCGTATGTCAGTCCAGAGTGTGGCCATCGTGTTTGGCCCTACGTTACTCAGGCCCCAGACTGAGTCGGCCAACATCACCGTTTACATGGTCTACCAGAACCAGATTGTGGAGCTCATCCTCAAAGAGTTTGAGACAGTATTTGCCCCCAGCTGAGACATTTTCTATGGCACCCATGAGTCAAGAGGGATGGAGACAATGGGGGTTGCCAGGCCCTGGGAAAAGACTGATGGTTACATGGGTTGTTAGATTTGGTAAAGGGAGATTATTTTCTGTCAGTGAACTAGCCTTTAACTGTGGTAGCTCCAAGTCTTCAACCTTCATCCCAAGTTTCAAACTCGTGCTGTCCACCCATCCAGTCATCCATCTGTTTTGGTACTTCCACTCACAAGAACATTGACAAAAAAGGAAGTTGAGGGAAAAAGGGAAAATGGATGAACATGTTGACATACCAAAGTTTACCATGGATCCTATGACAATACCTGGCAATAGGCATCATGTTTAGTTTTACAAATGAAATATATATTACATGTAGGTGTACATGTATTTGGGGGAATATTCTGATGTCGTATCCATGGTTTGGATTGACATATCTGAGACAGATCGGTCTTTTTAGTGGATGACCTCTTAACTATATGTTAAAGTCTATGAAAAAGCTTAAATATTGTATACCTTCCCGAATGTTACCTAATCAACAATACAACCAATTAAAATGGTTGTTGTTGCTTTCCTTTTGGCGAGCCATACAGATAGCAAACCACTGCCTTGAGTGTAAAGTTATTTGATTACTTCCTCATTTAGAAAAAGGCTGTGAATTTATCAAGGAATACCACTTGTGACTATATTGTGGTTCATTATGCATAACGTGGCTGGACGTTATGGGCAGTATATATGAAAATATATTATGATAGAGCATAACTGTACATTATGGCTGTTTTATAGTATTAATGTTATTACAGAACAAGGATAAGAACAATATATCAAGATATTTTGAACAACTTTTTTTCTCTGTACATAAGAGTTCATCTTACCTTATAAATGAATGTTCTTCTAATAAAATAATTCCATTTCTGTCAATGTTTCTGTCCAAAAGGCTGTGAAGTATTATTTTTTTTAACCTTTATTTAACTAGGCAAGTCAGTTAAGAACAAATTCTTATTTTCAATGATGGCCTAGGAACAGTGGGTTAACCCACATTCATTTATAAGGTAAGATGAACTGTTCAGGGGCAGAACGACAGATTTGTACCTTGTCGGCTTGGGGGTTTGAACTTGCAACCTTCCGGTTACTAGTCCAACGCTCTAACCACTAGGCTACCCTGTCGCCCCAGGGGTGATCATATCAGTAATGTTAGTTCATCAAATATAGCTGTAGCGCTGCCCACCGGTGAAGTGGAGCAGAGCATGCATGCTGGGCGATCTACAGCGCAGAGAAGATCAGTAGTCAAGTGAGAGAAAGTTACAGCCACCCTTGTGTTTTCCCACCAGTTAGCCTTCATTGTGTTAGACCAGTGTGTGTCCTTGTTCATATACCACACACACACACACACACACACACACTTTAACTTTGGTTAAAGCAAGTTGCCAGACCACTAAGTGCCTTAGCCCATTCATACTACACACACTGTGCGGTGCTGTTCCGTGCTGGTGCATCTTCGGCATTAGTAAACCACCTCAACTGGAATCCTACCTGTTTGCCATCTGTGCCCTTACCAGAACACAGGAACGAACACATGAAGTAAAACCTAACCTAAAGAATATACAGTCCACCAAGTCCTCACTTATTATTTATTTTACCTTGAAAATGATTGAGGATGAATGAAATTGACAACGTGATGACAATAATTAGCCTATAACACCCTGCAAATCATTACCCCAAAGTTTTGAAAGTATTTGCAAAGCATTTCACTACACCCATAATAAAACCTGCTCAACATGTGTATGTGACCAATTACATTTGATTTGATTTTGAAGACAACGTTTAGATATAATAATATAATTTGAATTAACTGTGAATGGCTGGAGTAAAGTCTACTTTCCACTAATTGGTGATCTGCGCAGCGCGACTGCAATAAAAATGTGCTGGAACGCAGCCAGAATGTGTGGGCTTTGTAGGCTACTCCAAAACGATAGAGGGCGGAAATGCACCAATTGCTGGGCTGTCCAGTACAGTCACAAACCAAAGAACATAAAACAACGTACGTCATTTCTATCAGACACATAATAACACTGAAATGGCTTCTAATGAGCAACTTACAGCTGCTCAGAAACAGCTTCTCAGGAAAAGACAAGATCTCGACTTTTGGAAGAAAAACGCGCTAAAAATACGTAGTCGCAACCGCATAGCTGGACTAGCTATCGGGGCGTTTGTCATCGGCATGTGTATCCTTCCATCTAGGGTGCCATACATATCTCAGTCGGACCTTTAACGTTACAACTGTTCCAGCTGGATGGTTATTACTTAGTGTAAAGCGTAGCACGGAGAATTTGACAAACATTTACTTGACAATACTTCCTCAATTCCTGACTTGGAAGACAACGCAAGCGTCTAAACGTTCTTGGCTTGTTGCAAGTGGTTTGTTTAAGCAAGGAGGTGTGGTATAAGGCCAATAGGCACCTTAGCCGTGGTATATTGGCCATACATCACAAACCCTTATTGCTATTAAACTGGTTACCAACGTAATTAGAGCAGTAAAAATAAATGTTCTGTCATAACCGTCTGATATTCCACGGCTGTCAGCCAATCAGCATTCAGGGCTCGAACCACCCAGTTTATAATTACATTTAGAATATGCTCTGTTATTAAATAATAAATGTCAATTTTTGTTCTCCATGAAGTAAAGTAAAAATGTGTACACCATCTTGTCTATTTCAAATCTTCTCATTGATGGTCCTTGCAATCTGGATTCCTTGGAAGTCACCACCCCCCATTGAAGTTAATATAAAGGGTAGGGACATCCTAAGGATCCAAGTTAGCACGAACACTCATTGATCGAGACAGGTGAGTGTCAGAGAGGAAGATGTGAAGCAAGATGGATAACTGGGCCCAAATCTGTATTCTCCAGCAGGTGGTGTTTTTCTTTTTTTCTGCTGACTACCTGAGGAGTTTTTGTATGCAGGTCAATGTGTGTCAAATTTGGTTAACAAATGTAGTGGCTTATTTGCTACATCTGGCTCATTGAAAATACGTTTTGTAATGCATAGGTTGTACTGATATAAGGAGGACATGGCATCCTGGCAACTATATCGGAGTTGTACCTGTTCACTTGCATATGCCCTCTCATGGGCTAAAATGGGCCCACCTGATTTGCCGCCTCCTGACTGCCTTTCATTTTTTAAGACATTTATTTTAATTGTTAGAGCAGATACTAAGTATCTGGTCAATATATTGCAGGGGCGCAACTTTCACTGGGGAAGGGGGGGCCACGTACTGAAATCGTATTTTTGTCCCCCCCAGTTTTATAATTGAAATGTGATACAGAACAAAGCAATGGTGTGCTTTAGGACCATGCGGATACCTACGTGCAGTCTACTAGGCTGTTTGGAATGTGGATTAAAAAAATAAAAAATTGTCCCCCCCACTTCAACCAAAGTTGCGACCCTGATATAGGGCCTTTTGGGGTGGACACCCAGCTGTCTCAATCAATGAGAGAATATTTTAAATAGACAATATGACAGCATACACATTGCTGGATTACTTAATGGAGCAAAAACATTTTTAAATTAAATTCTAACTAGCCATTGACGTTTAGAAGACATGCGCTGTCTTCCAAGTCAGGAATGAAGGAAGTATCGGAAAGTAGGTTGGTAGAAAAATGGGCTTTAAATTGACATTTTTCATTGGTAGTACAGGTGCACCCGATTTAAAGTTAGGATCATAACATTTAGAAGCACCAGCACGTTTTTTTCTATTGTACCAATATTAATTTCTAGCTACTTTTGAGCCCTATAAACTGTAGACATTTGTTTGTTATAAAAAGCTGAAATGTTAATACATAAACCTGTCATTGAAATGAGTCATTTGTGGAATATTAGGTTTCTCCATTGTGTGAAAGTACTACCTATTGAGGTACATTTAGTGGTGGAAAAAGTACCCAATTGTCATACTTGAGTAAAAGTAAAGAAAATTACTCAAGTAAATGTTTTTTTAATTTAAATTTACGGATAGCTAGGGGAACACTCCTACACTTAGACATCATTTACAAATGAAGCATTTGTGTTTAGTGAGTCCGCTAGATCAGAGGCAGTAGAGGTGACCAGGGATGTTCTCTTGATAAGTGTGTGAATTGGAATAAGCATTCAAAATGTAACAAGTACTTTTGAGTATCACAGAAAATGTATGGAGTAAAAAGTACAAGTTGTCAAAAATATAAATAGTAAAGTACTGTCATGACATTGGCCTGGGGGATTGGTTTTTGACAGTCATAAATACCCCTTCCCCCCTTTTCCATTCTCTAACCTACTGAGGTTGCATTTAAAAATCCCTTGGTTAACATAGAGATTCTGGGAACATCAGTATGTGGGGGGAAATTAACTATATTCTGGTAATCCGAACAATTGAACATGTGCAGTGGTACTTAATGAATATGATGTCAGTTCGGTTGTCATCTGAGACATTCTCATCAATGATAAGATGACATAAACTCTACAGTGGAAAGTCTATACATCAGAGTTATCAGATTTACATTGAATTGTTGTTCAATTTAAATGTTTGAATATGAAATTATTTGTGATGGGTTGAAATGTGATTTTAGTTTCTAAAATGTGAGATTTGGATTTTAATAAGATAGGGCTGTTCAATCAGTGTCCCTCCCCTGTGAAGGGACAAGGGCTATAAAACTTTTCAAAAACACCCTCCTCTTCCTTCCTATATAAGCCCTTGACGACAATATAACCTCCTGTTCCGAGGATGTGAGGACGACGGTCCGATGTCAGAATGGTTCAGATAATAACTACAGAACGAAGCCAACATCAGCATGAGCTTTGGTTGCGAATGGTATGAACTTTGAACTCTTATTCACGACAGAAGTGATATCTCCTAGCCGTTGATTTAGCGACCGCAGCTGTAAATGCAGGTTAGGAAGGAACAGACAGAGTATCCCATCTACCACACAACGACGTTACTACAACTTATCCAAGTGACCACCAGAAACATTCTTCAAAGGACAGAGGACTCGGTTTGGCAACATGGTCTTCCATCTACCACCAACCTACTGAAGCGCAGCTCAGAGTAAATATTTATTGCATTTTCCTTTTCCAAATGGGCGGTCATTTAGAATGCATAAGATACTGTATTTATGATAGCACAGCTTCACCTTTGTTCCAGTCTCCCGCTCTTTCACTCAACCCAGCCCCTTTTCCTTTGTGTAACAAGCTGTCATATCTGTTCCTGCCCACTAGGGACGTTTTCCTATGACGTAAAGAATTATCCAGGTATAATTCATTCTTTGTATATGTAATTCTGTGTGATTAGTTATGTATTTAGTAAATAAATAATTAAACCCAATTTTGTATTGCTGATTCAACTTGTTAGCCAGGGTTCTTGCAGATAACCAAGAATTTACAACTTTCAGATTATGAGACTGAAGTAAAATGAAGATTAATGTTGACTGCTATTGATGTAAAATATTACTAGTTCTTTAAGAGTTTATTTGGAAGATAACAGATCTATAAATATTATTTTGTGGTGCCCGACTCTCTATTTAATTACATTTACATGATTAGCTCAATCAGGTGATATTAATGACGGAGAAATTATTTTATAGAATAGCATGTCATATCAATTAATCCGGCATAGCCAAAAACACAACAGTACAGATACCAAAAAAAAACAAACTTAAGCAGTACTTTAAAGTATTTTTACTTAAGTACTTTACACCACTGGGTACATAATTGAAAATTGTACACTAAGAGCGAACTGGTTTATGTATGTATAGTCAATCCATGACATTTTTCTCTGTAGTAATGGTGCAGCCATGACAGTAAGGAATCTACGCCCACTTTTATCTCTAGGGCACTTATACAACGGTACAGCGAAGCTTAATCATTACAACAATTATTGTCTGTGTGATTATTTCTCTAGGTGCACGGTGCTCCCAAAATAAAATGGCAGGTCGCACAACAAAATATTTAGGAGCATATGCAGCCAAAATGGTTGCACTTTATAGCCCTGGTCAAAAATGATCTGATCTACGCTTTACATGTTCTAAGAAATGCCTTTCAGCCAGTTGGAACAGTGGTAATGGTCTGACTAGGCAATATTTTTCATAGCTACTAACTAGCTGGCTGCTAATGTTAGCATGTCATGGTCACCAAATAGGTTCCTAGCTAGTTTGTGTGTGGTGTATGTGTCTTATCATTTCTCACTGCTCTTAAATGATCCACAGCACTCAATATGGCACTGCAATGAAAACCACAACTCCGCAGAAATATACTGAAGTGCTCTTTGAGAGGAAAAAGGCAAAGGTTACTCCTGCCGGTTTTGTGGCCTTAACCATTTTTTTGTCTTCAGTCAGCTACACCATCCTCTCAGTGAAGCAGGAGAGGATCATGGAGGACATTGATAACGAGGCAAAGATCAATTACATCAGAGGTCCCAGGACCAACTCTTAGGGATGTTCCCAGCTCCCTCACCTGCACAGGAACAGTGGAAGCTGAGCTCACTCGGGACTGGACTGTCAATCTGCCATACGCAACTGTGGCCAAAATATACACACTTGTTTTTGAAAGGTGGAGGCGCTTATCAGTTTCTGTTATTTCAATATGCATTGTAGAGATAGATGTAACCATGCACATGATCTAGACCTGGATACCCTGCAAACTGGTTTCTGAATATAATATAACTTGTTATATAATAAGAGGTTGTTTAAGAATATTACATGGTTTGTGTATTGTGTAACTAATTGGCCTCGTAATATAGGAGAAAGCTTACGTGTTGGGCTATTCCATGATATTCGGATGTTGTTATACAATGAAATAAAACGTAAAGCTGCAATCAGATGATTAGTGTGTAATAAATTATTTACTTACTTGACGGTGTATCAGTTTTGAGTTTTCAAAGTCAATGCGTGATGATTTTGGGCATCAACCTACAGGGAAAGAAAACTCAAAACATTGCATGATGAGGCACTGCATCGCCATGCTAGCTGTGCCACCAGAGACTCTGGGTTCGAGCCCAGGCTCTGTCGCAGCCGGCCGCCACCGGGAGGTCCATGGGGACACGCACAATTGGCCTAGCGTCATCCGGGTTAGGGAGGGTTTGGCCTGTAGGGATATCCTTGTCTCATCGCGCACTAGCGACTCCTGTGGCGGGCCGGGCGCAGTGCACGCTGACCAGGTCGCCAGGTGCACAGTGTTTTCTCCAACACATTGGTTCGGCTGGCTTCCGGGTTGGATGTGCGCTGTGTTAAGAAGCGGTGCGGCTTGGTTGGGTTGTGTTTCGGAGGACGCATGGCTTTCGACCTTTGTCTATCCAGAGCCCGTGTACGGGAGTTGTTGCGATGAGACAAGACAGTAACTACTAACAATTGGATACCACGAAAAAGGGGGTAAAATAAAAAAAATAAAAACATTGCATGATGTTGAATTGTAATTTATTAGCAATATTTACAAATATGATTTAAGAAACAATCACACTTGAAAGGTAAAAAACAAAAGGTAAAGGCACAGAATCTGCATGGCAGTATGTTTTCTAGAAACACGATTGACAACAAAATAGAGCTCATGACATCCTAAATATATATTGTATATTTACTGTTGATGTCTTGATTTAGAAGAACACAATCTGAGTAATGTATTTCATGTGTTCTACTACAATCGTTCCCCATGTGCATACTTTAAGGCAAATAGCTCAGAATTCTTCACAGCTTCAGGTCTTTGTCATGAATCAAATAATTACCAACACTAAATGCGTAGGCACGCATACCGATTTAAAATATATAACTATACATCTTTACCCCGCTATTATTTATAGGTACGCAATTGGAAAGTGCATTGTATCAATCCATTGATTAAAATACGTTTTTAAAGTCCACTCTTTGCTTAGAAAATGAAGGCTGATAAGTGACACCCAGTATCTTTACTACTAGGCCCTAGAAAGTGAATAACAAATGAACAATGTGTAGTATGTTATAAGACCTTGAGTGTTTGTATACTGAACAACATTTTTAACGCAACATGCAACAATTTCAAAGATTTTACTGAGTTACAGTTCATATAAGGAAATCAGTCAAATGAAATGAATTCATTAGGCCCTAATCTTTGGATTTCATTTTAAAAAATGGGTCTCGCAATGGGCCTCACGATCTCGTCACGGTATTTCTGTGCATTTAAAATTGCCATCGATAAAATGCAATTGTGTTCGTTGTCCATAGCTTATGCCTGCCCATAACATAACCCCACCGCCACCATGGGACACTCGGTTCACAACGTTGTAATCAGCAAACCACGCAAGCCACGACGCCATACACGTGGTATGTGGTTGTGAGGCTGGTTGGATGTACTGCCACATTCTCTAAAACGAAGTTGGAGTCGGTTTAAATTCATGTTAAATGCTCTGGCAACAGGCCTGGTGGACATTCCTGCAGTCAGCATGCCAATTGCACATGCCCTCAAAACTTGAGACATCTGTAGCATTGTGTTGTGTGACAAAACTTTCACATTTTAGTGACCTTTTATTGTTCCCAGCACAAGGTGCACCTGTGTAATGATTGTGCTGTTTAATCAGCTTTTTGAAGGATGAAGGAGGCTGGAATATCTTGGCAAAGGAGAAATGCTCACTCACCGGGATGTAATCAAATGTCATTTTAGAGAACTAAGCTTTTTGTGCATATGGAACATTTCTGGGATCTTTTACTTCAGCTCATGAAACATGGGACAAACACTTTACATGTTGCGTTTATATTTTTGTTCAGTGTACGTTCAATAAAGTGACATTTAGTTTTTCATGCACCATGTGTGATTTGTGTTGCTTCATGAACATTTGTTTACACCAAATACGGCTCTGATGTTTTGCAGATACCTGCAGGCAGCTTGGATTGACTCTTATTTAGGTGTACTTGATTTAGTTCGCCAAGCACACCAAGTAAGCGGAGCTGCAAAATGGAAAACTGCTTACCTGACTTGCCGGTCAATACATGAGATAGATGCATATTTGTCCATCCCATTCCTTATGCAATATTATAAACCATACAAATACATTGTTTTGAGGCAATGATTACATCTCATCCTGCTAAAGCTATCTTATCTCCTGAGCAGACATATGCAGCGTTTACCGTGAATACAGTCTCCGTGACCGCAGGAACATTGCCTTTAGTTGTCAATCGCAACATTAAGCAGATCTTCAGCACTTCGGATTGAATAGGGTCATATTGTATTAAGAGGAGTTCCTGCTTGCAGCAGTTGGATGACGAAGTGCAGGAGAGAGCAGGGCTTCTGGGACGTGTTTTCCAGGGATAGCACAGGCAGCATCCGCATAAGAGCACACACAGAAACACACACCTTAAGCCTTCCTATCCTCACTTTCCATTTGACCTGACGCTACACACAGCTATATAAGCTTAGCATCCTTAAGATCGGGAGGGGGACTTCCTTGGCTTAGTGTCACAATACTAACTCATGGTATTGCACATGAACCAGATGGCAGATAGGGTGCTTTGGTGCTCTGACAATGGGATCCTTATCTATCGTCATTAGGAGGAGTGTTTAGTGAGGCCCATCGTGTGGATGACCATGGCCTTTTCTCATTTGGGAAAACGTCCTTCCTCCAACCTCACCTCCGTCCTCTCTCCTCCGTGACTCAGAAACTGATATGTGGTCGAGGCGAACAGAAGTGTGTTCTTCCTCCTTGTTAGCCATCTTTCATAGATGATAGTCATGTGTGTCCTACCCGAGTCCTTCACCGAATAATTTAGAAATCTGCCACACCCCCTTTGAATCAGCTTTAGTTTTTTGATGGAGAAAAGCTTGCACATGTTTACAAACAATATGCTACTTGTAGTTGTATCTATAAAATGTCTTGAACAACTAACTTCATTTGTTTTTATCACTCTACACATTTATTTTGGGATCCACCCCTGTAAACATAATTTGCCTGAGTGGAGAAGAAGTCTAATTTCTTACAAGCTCATTTTCGTCCTCGTTCACTCTCCTTGCTACCTCTCCACAATTACCTTTTTCAAAAGGAGGCGAGAGAGGAGAGAGGACAGAGGAAAGAGGACGCAGGAGTTGAGCAAATCCAATTGAGAAAAGGCCCATGTCTTCTGGCCATCCGGTTTCCCCATCCCAAGGCTCAGGCTGGGAGCTATCTGTTCAGCACTGGGCTTGGCAACTTATTGGTCATCATTGGGCTCCCTCTCTTCCTGGTTGGTGGTTGGGAGGGGAGGCGGCTGGCCACAGTATCACCTGCCCCAACCCCCTGTCCTCCAGATCACACAGGGAGACTAGTCTCACTAGTAGGAGAGAAGTTAGAGGTCAGAGGGCGTAGTGTGTTCACCAAGTAACCAAGCAGGTTTACAAAGAAAAACCAAGGTGACTACACTAACATATTATTTTCATCACTGCACAGGTTTTTAGAAGGATTACACCTGTCAAAATGTTCTACGTTATTGTTCACACTGACAAGATCAGAGTTCAGTGATCATGGGTCAGACAGGGTGCTGGCTCACCATCCGGTTGTAGTCGGGGGCAAAGGTCACCCCTTTACTGGACCTCTCCTGAGAGCCACTGCTGCTGCCACTGACTGAGTTTTTACGCATGATCCCTGTGTTTGTAAGACATGGAGGGAATAGCTAAGTCATAACGAACTCCCAACCAGACAGCAACATAACTACTACAATACCAACTGACCTGCAGGGGGCAGTATATCCAGTCTCTGCAGGCTGTTCCTACGCGAGCCGGGGTAGTTGCCGCTCTTGGAGAGGCGCCTCTGGCGGTTGTTGAGCATCGCGGCAGGGGGCATGATGCCAGGGGGAGGCACCTTTCCCATTTGCTCATACAGCGCCTCAATCTCCCTCTTCTGAGTGAGCTGGAGGGCCTGCGCCTCTGACAGGTGCCTGAGAGAAAGAGAGAAAGAGAGAGAGAACAGAGAGAGAGAGAACAGAGAGAGAGAGAGGGAGGAAGGACAGAGAGGGGGAAGGGAGTAGAAGAAGAAAGAGAGAGAAAGGGCACAGAACATGAATAGAGGACAAGGAGGAGAGAATACAAGAGAGTGAATGGGACAGGGAAAGAGTTGAGAAAGGAGAAGATGGTCAAGGTAAGGGGCAAAGAAGGGGTAAGAAGAGTTTTATTAAGTTAGCTTGAATTGGTGTTTGTATTTTGACAGTCAGGTCGTAAATTTGGAAGATCATTTTGGTTTAATGACCATTTGGTGTTGTCAAACCAAGTTCTAAGAATGTTCAAAACCTTATGTCATGCTCTAATGATGACAGTGGAGGCTGGTGGGAGGAGCTATAGGAGGACAGGCTCATTGTAATAACTGGAATGGAATAAATGGGACGGTATCAAACATATGGAAACCGCACGTTTGACTCCGTTCCATTGATTCCATTTCAACCATTACAATGAGCCCATCCTCCTATAGCTCCTTCCACCAGCCTCCACTGAATGACAATGCTTATGACCTTATTACACATGTTGATGTCAACAGTTCTTTGAAGTCTTTTTAATTCAACTAGAGTGATAAAGACACACCTCTACTTCCTATCAACAGTGTGGCCATAACTCGTTTGTTTTGTTTTGGAGGACTGCGGAGGAACCGGTGACCTTGATTGGTGGACTAACGTTTTGTACTTTGACTGTGTGTTTGTTCACAACCTCAGAGACTTAACTTCAAAAACAGAAATGGTGCGCCTCCTCTCCTCCACTCACCTGTCCCTGAGTTCCTGTAGCTCCTCGCACATATCCTCGTTCTCGCTCTCTGTCTCGTCACTGCTGACATACGAGGCGCTGCGCGTGTAGCTCATCCAGGGCTGGTTTAGGTTGCTCCCGCTAAACTGGGGGCTCCCCGCTGTACCCTCCCACAGGCTCAGGCTCAGCCTCCGGCCCCCCCTTCTCCTCAGCTCCTCCTCCTCATCCTCCTCTCCCTCCTTTTGCTCCTTGTCGAGCTCCTTGTCGGGCTCCTTGTCTGGCTCCTTGTCGGGCTCCTCCTCACTCTTCTGCTGGTCCTCCTGCTCTGTCTGCTTAGGGCCTCCAGGCAAGGAGTGGGTGATGTCTAGGTTACACAGGGGCCCGCCTGGGGATCGCTGGGGAGGGGACACAGTTACAGTGCTAATGCTGCTTTCTGATTCGCCCCCCTGCTCCTCGGTGCTGGTATCAGATTCACTGTCCCGGGAGGAAGGGCTGCTGCTAACGGTGACAGTGGGCGGGGTTTGGTGTTGTGGGTGGGTTTCGGGAGGATCCTGGGCTGGGCTAGCGGAGGCTGCAGGGATCTCTCTGCTGGGTGTGACTTGGAAACGGCCGACGGTAACTGTAGGCTTTTTCTCTGTTGGAGGGAGAGAGAGAGAGAGAGAAGAAGAGAGCGGGGGAGAGTGAGAGTTATTTCACATTACGTATTATAATGGTGTCTAGAAAGTCATTGACATCAAGCCAGCCTACTCATCTACACAACAAAGTATTTCTCATCAAAGTTCATACTACAGGTTGGGCACTTGGGGGGCAGACTTAACTGTACAATGATTTAAGTAATGTTGCTTGAGAGAGTACCTTGGGGTCATACAAGTACACAGTAAAAAGTGAATTGATAAATTAATGATCCACAGTATCGTATATTAAGTTGCCATGGACACAGCAGGTGCAAAAATACAATGTGGTTTTTCCTGACATATCGGCTACCTTGGAAACAGACAGTGCTTTAAAAATGTACATGAATTAAAAATGAATTGACGTGATTGACTATTATTAGCTCATCATGCCAAATGCATACACAATGAAAAGGTGTATGGCATGGAGAGAGAGCTTACCCTCAGAGATAGGTGATAGTCTGTTTTTGGCAGCGTTAGCTCCCGACTCTGACACCACCAGGGTGGAAGAGGTTCTTAGCCTGGGTGAAGACACCTGCAGGGTAAAATAACAACATTTTTTCAGCTTTACCAGCTCAGTACTGTAATAATACACTGTGCCAAAACATGTTACAGGCGTGTCTAATCTATACAACACTGTAGAGGAACAGGTTTGAGGTTTTAAAGGTAAGGCAACACAGGTTGAAGCAAATTCATATCCTACAGTATACACTTCTTCATGTATATGAGCACATATTTATTAAGTGACTCACGGTGCTCTGTGGGCTGTCTGGAGCTGAGGAGGAGGGGGAGCTGGTGATAGAGGTGGAGGCTGAGCTGTCTGTCTGCTCCTGGAACCCCACCCTGGGCCCCAGCTGGCAATACATCTGGGGACTCGCCCTGGATCCTGGAGGAGAGAGGCTGGAGCCAGCTTGCCTGAAAGCAGTCCCATCCACTAGCCCGCCAGGCTGGGGTGACCCTGGGGCTACGTTGGTTTTCAACAGGCTCTGTTGGTGCAGAGCCTGGGTGTCTGCATACTGCTGGTACATGTCCAGATACTGGCCTGCTGTTATCTGGCCCTTGGGTTGGTAGGAGCCCTCCCCTGGCATCAGCTGGGGAGGGCCAAACATGGAGGGGTGGTAGGAGCCAGACTGGGCTGGGTTCAGACCGCTGGGCATGGAGGTGGGGGGCATGAAGGACTGGGCCACGCTCATGGCCAGGGACAACACGTTGGCCAGGGAAAAGAGGGGCTGGTTGTGGCTGTTTGGGGGCCACATGCCTGGGTTCTGCTGCTGTTGAGCTGGAGGGGTAGGCTGGGGGGTACTGCCCACTACCTCACTGCTCAGAGGTAACATTTCACCCCTCTGCTGCTGCCCTGGGGTGGCCGGCTTGGCCGGGGAGGAGGAAGGGGATGGGGAAGAGGAGGAGAGGTTGGAGTTGCTTAGGACCCGGTGGAGGGTCTCGGGGGTGAAGGGGGCGCTGGCGGGCATTGAGGAGTTCTGGGTGACAGGGTAAGGGAAGGGGAAGTGGGTGTTGTGGACATAGGGGTGCTTGGGGTACTGCTGGGGCAGGGGAGGCAGCTGATTGAGGGGCATCACGGGGGGCACGGCCTCGGGGTGGGAATACTGGGGGTAATGGGAAGCAGGCGGGTGGAAGGTCTGGGAAGAACCTGGAAGACACATAAGGAATATTGGGATTAGACTCATAAGTAGGGCAACAATCTGACGTATGACTGGTTGAATGGGTTCCATCCACAAACAGAATAAAGACCTGTTCTAAAGAGTTTATGTTATGTAGACATCATTCCCTTCTGCCTAGCACCACATCTAAAGTAACCAATCAGTTATTTACAACATAAATCAAACTGGACCACATGAGGAAAGACCTATTTTCACTCAGATACAGTGACACAGTGTTGGTTACATTCGCTTTTCCTCTCACAAATGTAGATACTTCCTTCCTTTTTCAATCTTACCAATGGACAGAGATATAATTCTGCAGTACAACTTCAGCTCAGTTAAGCACAGGTTCCCATGAAATCATGGCAGTCAAAAGGAAATTTGACTCGCCCAGAGTGTCAAAAGTAATTACAGAAAACAAAAATAAACAAAAGCTAAAAATGTGTCAATGATGGATGGATTATGTAACTCACTAAACTCCTCTTTCACATTGCAGCTGCATATAAACCTCACACCTGTTAAAAGAGACTGAATGGCAACTCTAAGTGGAGCTGAGACAGAGAGGGAAAATCCCCACTGTATCGGTCAGTAAACATTCTGAGAGAGCAACTGGAGGGGGGGAGGAGAGAGAGAATGAGAGAATAAGAGAGGGCATTCAGGCCTGAACCGTCCCCCCTCTGGGTGGTTGAGGTAAATACCCAGGGGATCCTGCTGTGGGGCGAACTCCGACTGTGAGGTGCCTGAGAGGAGGAAGTGACGCACAGTGCTGGCTGATAGCACTCTGCTCTACAGTAAACCTGAACACTAGAGGTGAGTGGGTGTGTCTGAGTGGGGATACCAGTTCTTCGAATAACCTTATGCCCATATAGAGTATCACATGTTTTGACTCCAATTGCCAGACGGCATATTGTTTCTAATGGAAATCTTCTTTCCTTCTTATTCTGCCTATCTCAATGCCTGATTGGTAAACATATATATACTTTGGCAATATCAAAGTATATCAACACCACTGCTCAGTCTACTACTGTAATAAGCATTCAAAGTCTAAGACTCAAAGTCTGATGTCTGAAGGGGAAAAAAACAGTGTTTGTTGTTTGCAGTAACTCTTTTGTTATTGTAACATCCCAAACGGACATGGCAGTTTCACCTATTAAGGATTCCAGCTATAAATGAAAGGTTTTTGTTTCTGTGGTTGATGGTGAGCAGCCAGACAGTTTTTCTGGTGTTGGAGTGTGGTACGTACTTGACGTGGTCTGGAAGGACTGAGAGCGGAGGGGGCGAACAGAAGGGACTGCCTTTGGGTCGATGTAGAAGTCTCCAACAGGCGCCACAGGAGACGAGCCTCGGAGCTGAGCAACGCTGCCCTCAGCAAAGTCTGGCTCAGAGAGACAAATAAACCCTTAAACATGCGCAGATACACAGAAGTGACATTGATCATACCGTATCTATATGTGATGGACGTCACTGTGCTGCTTAGGTTACCAATTCAACTCAGTTGATTGATTGATTGATGTTATTACCAGGTTAAAAAAGTACATATACACACAGTACATACATTTACAAACGTGACAGGGATAGTGCAATAAAATCAGATAACTATTTCCATTATGGCCCCTAAAGTACAACATTATAGTTAGACATACAGTGCCTATAGAAAGTCTACATCCCCTTGGATTTCTTCACATTCTATTGTGTAACAAAGTGGGATTCAAATGGATTTTATTGTCATTTGTTGTCAACGATCTACACAAACTACTCTAATGTCAAAGTGGAAGAAAATCTTTGACAAATGTTAGAATTTAATGAAATATAAAACACTCATATACAGTGGGGCAGAAAAATATTTAGTCAGCCACCAATTGTGCAAGTTCTCCCACTTAAAAAGATGTGAGAGGCCTGTAATTTTCAACATAGGTACACTTCAACTATGACAGACAAAATTAGAAAGACAAATCCAGAAAATCACATGGTAGGATTTTTAATGAATTTATTTGCAAATTATGGTGGAAAATAAGTATTTGGTCCCCTACAAACAAGCAAGATTTCTGGCTCTCAAAGACCTGTAACTTCTTCTTTAAGAGGCTCCTTTGTTCTCCACTCGTTACCTGTATTAATGGCACCTGTTTGAACTTGTTATCAGTATAAAAGACACCTGTCCACAAACTCAAACAGTCACACTCAACTCCACTATGGCCAAGACCAAAGAGCTGTCAAAGGACACCAGAAACAAAATTGTAGACCTGCACCAGGTTGGGAAGACTGAATCTGCAATAGGTAAGCAGCTTGGTTTGAAGAAATCAACTGTGGGAGCAATTATTAGGAAATGGAAGACATACAAGACCACTGATAATCTCCCTCGATCTGGGGATCCACGCAAGATCTCACCCCGTGGGGTCAAAATGATCACAAGAAAGGTGAGCAAAAATCCCAGAACCACACGTGGGGACCTAGTGAATGACCTGCAGAGAGCTGGGACCAAAGTAACACAGCCTACCGTCAGTAACACACTACGCCGCCAGGGACTCAAATCCTGCAGTGCCTGATGTGTCCCCCTGCTAAAGCCAGTACATGTCCAGGCCCGTCTGAAGTTTGCTAGAGAGCATTTGGATGATCCAGAAGAAGATTGGGAGAATGTCATATGGTCAGATGAAACCAAAATATAACTTTTTGGTAAAAACTCAACTCGTCGTGTTTGGAGAACAAAGAATGCTAAGTTGCATCCAAAGAACACCATACCTACTGTGAAGCATGGGGGTGGAAACATCATGCTTTGGGGCTGCTTTTCTGCAAATGGACCAGGACGACTGATCCGTGTAAAGGAAAGAATGAATGGGGCCATGTATCGTGAGATTTTGAGTGAAAACCTCCTTCCATCAGCAAGGGCATTGAAGATGAAACGTGGCTGGGTCTTTCAGCATGACAATGATCCTAAACACACCGCCCGGACAACGAAGGAGTGGCTTCGTAAGAAGCATTTCAAGGTCCTGGAGTGGTCTAGCCAGTCTCCAGATCTCAACCCCATAGAAAATCTTTGGAGGGAGTTGAAAGTCCATGTTGCCCAGCAACAGCCCCAAAACATCACTGCTTTAGAGGAGATCTGCATGGAGGAATGGGCCAAAATACCAGCAACAGTGTGTGAAAACCTTGTGAAGACTTACAGAAAACGTTTGACCTCTGTCATTGCCAACAAAGGGTATATAACAAAATATTGAGATAAACTTTTGTTATTGACCAAATACTTATTTTCCACCATAATTTGCAAATAAATAAATTAAAAATCCTACAATATGATTTTCTGGATTTTTTTTCTCATTTTGTCTGTCATAGTTGAAGTGTACCTATGATGAAAATTACAGGCCTCTCTCATATTTTTAAGTGGGAGAACTTGCACAATTGGTGGCTGACTAAATACTTTTTTGCCCCACTGTACCTTGATTAGTATTCACTCCCCTGAGTGTTGCTACATGTTAGAAACACATTTGGCAATGATTACAGCTGTGAGTCTTCATGGGTAAGTCTCATATGAGCTTTGCACACATGTATTGTGAAATATTTGCCAATTATTATTTTCAAAATTCTTCAAGCTCTGTCAAGGGTGTTGGGGATCATGACTAGACAGCAATGTTCAAGTTTTGCCATAGATTTTCAAGCAGATTTAAGTCAAAACTGTAACTTGGCCACTCAGGAACATTCACTGTCTTCTTTGTAAGCAACTCCAGTGCAGACTTTTTTTGTATTGTAGGTTATTGTCCTGTAAAGCAGGTTTTCCTGTGCTTAGCTCCATCCCATTTTATTCATCCTGAAAAACTACCCAGTCTTTGCCGATGTCAAGCATACCCATACGATGATGCAGACACCACCATACTTGAAAATAAGGAGGCAGTTACTCAGTGATGTGTTGTGTTGGATATGCCCCAAACATAAGGCGTTTGCATTTAGGCCAAAAATTGTAGCCCTGTGTTGTGGTTTCTTTGCAGTATTACTTTAGTGGCATGTTGCATACATCTGCATGTTTTGGAATATTTGTATTCTGTATATTTGTACTCTTCTTTTCACTCTGTTATTTAGGTCATTATTGTAGAGTCACTATAATGTTGTTGATCCATCTTCAGTTTTCTCCCAACACAGCCATTGAACTGTAGTCGTCGCTGTAAAATCATCAACGTCTGATTTGTTATTGTTACCCATCTCCCAATCACTGCCCTTCTTTATGAGGCTTTCAAAAAGCTCCCTGGTCTTTGTAGTTGAATCTGTGGTTGAAATTCAATACCTGACTGAGGGACCTTACAGATGTTGTATGTATGGGGGACAGAGGAAGGGGTAGTCTAAACTGAGGGGGTAAATACTTATGCAACGACTACATTTTAGTTATTAAACTTCTACTAATTTGTAAAAATGTGTCAAATTTTCTTTTCCCTTCGACATTAGAGTATTTTGTGTAGATCAATGACAAAAACATACAATTAAATCTATTTCAATCCCACCTTGTAACGCAACAAAATGTGAAAGAAGTTCAAGGGGGTGCAGAACTTTCTATAGGCACTATAGAAACATACATCTATACATATATTCCACATGCACACAGGGAATCTTCCTTACCGGGCAAAGATGAAGAGGAATGTGTGCGTTCCAGTCCATGCGCATGTAAGTTTGGCTGAAATACAATCACAAAGCAAGTCAACCAATCAACTGTTAAAATCACTGTTAAACCTAAACCCAGGGCCTTAAAGTTGTTGTTCATTGTAAGTGGGACCAACAAGTGCACAACTTACAAAACAACAACAGACAAAACCAACCATCTGTCTCAGGGGTGCATATCTCTGGTCTTTGAGTTCTCCAGTCGTGCTGATTCGATTTTTCACCAGGCAGTTGATTGATGTTACTGACTGGATGGAGAGTGCAAATACCTCCTTTCCCAGATAGAAATCCATCCCATTGTTAAATTCAAGGACTGTGGCCCTCAAGGACTGGAGGTGTGCACCACTTACAGTGGGGAGAACAAGTATTTGATAACATGCTAAATCGGCAGTGTTTCCTACTTACAAAGCATGTAGAGGTCTGTAATTTTTATCATAGGTACACTTCAACTGTGAGAGACGGAATCTAAAACAAAAATCCAGAAAATCACATTGTATGATTTTTAAGTAATTCATTTGCATTTTATTGCATGACATAAGTATTTGAAACATCAGAAAAGCAGAACTTAATATTTGGTACAGAAACCGTTGTTTGCAATTACAGAGATCATACGTTTCCTGTAGTTCTTGACCAGGTTTGCACACACTGCAGCAGGGATTTTGGCCCACTCCTCCATACAGACCTTCTCCAGATCCTTTAGGTTTCGGGGCTGTCGCTGGGAAATACAGACTTTCAGCTCCATCCAAAGATTTTCTATTGGGTTCAGGTCTGGAAACTGGCTAGGCCACTCCAGGACCTTGAGATGCTTCTTACGGAGCCACTCCTTAGTTGCCCTGGCTGTGTGTTTCGGGTCATTGTCATGCTGGAAGACCCAGCCACGACCCATCTTCAATGCTCTTACTGAGGGAAGGAGGTTGTTGGCCAAGATCTCGCGATACATGGCCCCATCCATCCTCCCCTCAATACGGTGCAGTCGTCCTGTCCCCTTTGCAGAAAAGCATCCCCAAAGAATGATGTTTCCACCTCCATGCTTCACGGTTGGGATGGTGTTCTTGGGGTTGTACTCATCCCTTTTCTTCCTCCAAACATGGCGAGTGGAGTTTAGACCAAAAAGCTCTATTTTTGTCTCATCAGACCACATGACATTCTCCCATTCCTCCTCTGGATAATCCAGATGGTCATTGGCAAACTTCAGACGGGCCTGGACATGCGCTGGCAATGGTTTTCTTTGAGACTGTGGTCCCAGCTCTCTTCAGGTCATTGACCAGGTCCTGCCGTGTAGTTCTGGGCTGATCCCTCATCTTCCTCATGGTCATTGATACCCCACGAGGTGAGGTCTTGCATGGAGCCCCAGACCGAGGGTGATTGACCGTCATCTTGACCTTCTTCCATTTTCTAATAATTGCGCCAAAAGTTGTTTCCTTCTCACCAAGCTGCTTGCCTATTGTCCTGTAGCCCATCCCAGCCTTATGCAGGTCTACAATTTTATCCCTGATGTCCCTACACAGCTCTCTAGTCTTGGCCATTGTGGAGAGGTTGGAGTCTGATTGAGTGTGTAGACAGGTGTCTTTTATACAGGTAACAAGTTCAAACAGGTGCAGTTAATACAGGTAATGAGTGGAGAACAGGAGGGATTCTTAAAGAAAAACTAACAGGTCTGTGAGAGCCGGAATTCTTACTGGTTGGTAGGTGATCAAATACTTATGTCATGCAATAAAATGCTAATTAATTACTTAAAAATCAATACAATGTGATTTTATGGATTTTTGTTTTAGATTCCGTCTCTCACAGTTGAAGTGTACCCATGATAAAAATTACAGACCTCTACATGCTTTGTAAGTAGGAAAACCTGCAAAATCGGCAGTGTATCAAATACTTGTTCTCAACACTGTATATACACTGAACAAAAATATAAATGCAACATGTAAAGTGTTGGTCCCATGTTTCATGAGCTGAAATAAAAGATCCCAGAAATGTTTCATATGCACAAAAAGCTTTTTCTCTAAAATGTTGTGCACAAATTTGTTAATTTCCCTGTTAGTGAGCATTTCTCCTTTGCCAAGATAATCCATCCACCTGACAGGTGTGGCGTATCAAGAAGCTGATTAAACAACATGATCATTACACAGGTGCACCTTGTGCTGGGGACATTAAAAGGCCACTCTAAAATGTGCAGTTTGGTCACACAACACAATGCCACAGATGTCTCAAGTTTTGAGGGAGCGTGCAGTTGGCATGCTGACTGCAGGAATGTCCAACAGAGCTGTTGCCAGAGAATTTCATGTTCATTTCTCTACCATAAGCCGCCTCCAATGTTGTTTTAGTGAATTTGGCTGTACATCCAACCGGCCTCACAACCAGCCCACAAGTAAGCACACCAGCTCAGGACTGCCACATCTGGCTTCTTCACTTGCGGGATCATATGAGGAGGGGGAGGGGTGGTGCTGAGGGACTATTCCTGTCTGTAACAAAGCCCTTTTGTTGGGAAAAAGCCATTCTGATTGGCTGGGACTGGCTCCCAAGTGGGTGGCCCTATGCCCTCCCAGGCTCACCCCTGCCCAGTCATGTGAAATCAATAGATTAAGTCCTAATGAATTTATTTCTAGTGACTGATTTCCTTATATGAACCCAAACTCAGTAAAATTTTAGAAATTGTTGCATTCATGTTGCATTTATGGTTTTGTTCAGTATAGATGGTTGGTTATGTAACTATTTTGTAACTATTGGTTTTGTAACCATGCCAACAATGGGCAGCTTATTAACAGTATTTCTACTTGCACATCATCATATGCACATCTATGACTCCAGTATTAATTTGCTAAAATTGTAATTACTTCACTACTATGGACTATTTATTGCCTTACCTCCTCACGCCATTTGCACACACTGTATATATACTTTTTCTATTGTGTTATTGACTGTACGTTTGTTTATTCCATGTGTACTCTGTGTTGTTGTTTGTGTCGCACTGCTTTACTTTATCTTGGCCAGGTCGCAGTTGTAAATTAGAACCTACTTGGTTAAATAAAGGTGAAATAAAAAAATAAAAAAACCTGGCATCGTGGCACTGACCAATGATGTATATTTCTATGGCACTGACCTGCGAGGCGGACAAGGTGCCCACTTCGCTGAGGTAGGGGTAGAGCTGGTGGGCAGCGTCCCCCAGACTCAGGGGCTCGCCCCTCCTCATCAGGGCCTCTGCACGCTTGATGATGTCACGCATGCGGTAGATGAAGCCCTCCTGCTCGGAGGGAAGGATGAACTCATTGTGGACCTGAGGGAGTTAAATCAATCAGTCAATCAATCAGTGAATGAATCATTCAATCAATAAAACAGATATGAGTGAGGGAACAGTTAGATTTGACAGATTTGGCGATTGAGACAAACACGGACACAGATGGACAAAGTTAGGGAAGAAAGATTTTGAACGTGAGTCAACAATCATCTTCACTTGTTGTTGACAGGATTTCATAACAGACACCCACTTAGCCTAGCCGCTATGGGAGTCTATAGCCATGTATCAGGGCAACAACTTAGGCAGATGGCTATTGGAGCAGTGAGTCGATAGCTTTCATACACACTAGTTTTGAAACTAGTTTCTTTCGCAGGTCTTGAAATTCCAAGTGCATTGTACAGGTAACTGCCAAAATAAAGTGGAACATCAACATAAAGTGTCTTAATAGGGTGTTGCGCCACCATTCTGCCATAAGAAATGTAATAATTTGGTGTTTTGTTGATGGTAGCGGAAAACACACTCGGACACCGCTCCAGAATCTCCCATAAGTGTTCAATTGGGTTGAGATGTAAGGGAGTGCGTAACTGGTGGCAGGGAAGTCAGGTGCAGGAGAGCAAAACTGGGTAATCAACGGAGAAGTTTTATTCATAAAACCACCGAAAACCAGAAAAGCAAACAAATGGGTACAAAACCCGTCGCGCACTAGAGAAAACGTGCACCTGAGAAAACGTGCACCTGAGAAAACGTGCACATGCACTTACAATACACAATCCCACACAAAGACTTGGGGGGAACAGAGGGTTAAATATACAACAAGTAATTGAGGTAATTGAAACCAGGTGTGAGGAAAAACAAGACAAAACACATGGAAAATGAAAAGTGGATCGATGATGGCTAGAAGACCGGCGACACCGACCGCCGAGCACCGCCCGAACAAGGAAAGGACCCGACCTCGGCGTAAGTCGTGACATGAGATCTGGTGAATGAGACAGCCATGGCATATGGTTTACAGTGTTTTCATGCTCATCAAACCATTCAGTGACCACTCGTGCCCTGTGGATGGGGGCATTGTCATCCTATGGGGCATAGCCATGCTAGCCAAAATAATGGCCTGCCCAGCATTTTTGTACATGACCTTAAGCATGATGGGATGTTAATTGCTTAATTAACTCAAGACCCACACCTGTGTGGAAGCACCTAATTTTAGTATACTAACATTTGAAGTGTTTCCATTATTTGGGCAGTTAATTTTGCTTATGGAACCAAAAAAATATATAATACAAGTAATTTATCTCGTTTCAAGACACTTTTCAACATATGTTATATTATTTCATATTAAGGTAAAATATCTCGGAAAATATCTTCAAATAAGATAAATTACTTGTATTAAGCCTTTTATAGGTTAAAATATGCAATCTGCCAATGATGTTAGATCATTTCCCTTGGTATGAATTATCACTCAATATAAGATATTTCGGCTTGTTTAGATTTCACTTTTTGCAAAGTGAAATCTAAACTGGTCTTGTCTTGTCTTGTTGTTCTCTGCAGTCTTTTTCAGCTTGTTTTAATCCCATCAACTCCATGATGTAAGCAACTGCTATGAAGTTTTAAGAACTAGGGAAATGTTCCCCCATTACTGGGGCATATTCAATCAAAACCGTTAACCATGCGTTCCCAGGGCCAAAGCCAAACAACATTCTTTCCAAAACTGTGAGAGATCTTGCTGGAATCCAAGGTCAGTTTCACTTTCCTTACATAGTAAACACTATTTCATTGATAGGATAATTAGATGTTATATTCTCAAGGAGCAAGCACAGTGTTCTTCTGTGTTCTCCGGGAAGTTATGGTTCTGTTTGAAAATCGGCCAATGTTTTGTAACACTGGATGGGATTACAGTAGCTCAGTGGATAAGAATTGGTTGAGTTGGAGATACGCGCATGCACGCACACACACACAGCGCACTCACCATGACAGCAGCAATGTCCTCCGGGTTGTCTCCGTCCAGATCAAACTTAAAGGTCACCATCTTACTGTTGTGAGTCTGGAGCTGACACTCCACGACCCGGTCCACTTTGTCAGACAACTGGAAGGACAGGAGAAAAACAAGTGTTTATCCACTCAGAACACGTAGCCACTTGACAAGACCAAGGATGACTTGGTCAAACAACAACACAGAGTACACATGGAATAAACAAACGTACAGTCAATCCTTTTTGTATGTGATTAATTCATTACAACAGACAAGACAAGACAAGACAAGACAAGACAAGACAAGACAAGACCAGACCAGACCAGACATTCCATACCCCAGTGATTCGTAAGCGTGAGCGGGCTCTCCTCCTGAAGAGCTTGGTACCGGTACGTTTGTTGGCACTCTTTTCTGATAGGCCCTCATTGCCATCACTCAAGCCTGACGTCACATCAGAGGCATAGCTGTGGGGATAATCAGGAAGTGGGTTATGACAACTGACCAGGAGATGTAACACTGTGTCCTTTTGTTATTGATAATACTAACTATTGCTATAAGAACACCTACACTACTACCACCACTACAAAAATGTTAACTACGAGCACTTGCAGTACCAATACAACTTCTACTACTGAAAGTACAACAACTACTACTAATGTCTACTTCTAATCTTATTTATACTACACAACTAATAATGAACTGGTTATTATTAATGAGGCTGCAGTGTATGACCAAACAAACCCCTGAGAGTCTTCTAACTCCTATTAAAAGGTTATTTCCATCCCACCCAGCTCCCAGAAGGAAAAGCCTATTAAGACCATTGACCTTCTCCCCCGAGACCATTATGGATTACAGTCAGAAAGGCACCTGAAGGGAAGGAAGTGCTCTGATGCCTCTTGCTCCACTCTCGTTCTAATTGCACACAGGAAATGGAGTGATTGGGGGACGAGGGCAGGGGGAGGATGGGGGAGAGAGAGAGAGAGTGTGTGTGTGTGTGTGTGTGTGTGTGTGTTAGGTGAGTCACACAGGAGAAAGGGAAGCACACTCCAATGGAGCGCTTTAAACAGACATTCACGTAGCATCATTCATCAAAGTGTTGTTCGCCACGTCAGACTTGCTGGCTATTTCCCATGGGGATAGAGAACCACACACAGGCTCTATAAAAGATTGCCTTCAAGTTCACACACACCTGTCCTGTTTTAATGAATACTACCGGAATTGTGTGTTAACTGCACGGATATCCACCCATTAGACAGAGAAGTAGTCCATTTTAGTTGTATTTATTTATTTAATTTAACATTTATTTAACTAGATAAAAGCAGCAAAGTGCTTGTATAGTGGTTGTATACTTCTATAGAACATTTGAAATGTTTGTTCCTTTGTTGGGCCTTTGTTGTCTTGAATGCAACACTGCCATACACACATCACATTATATTTAGATACTGGCCATGAGGTGTGTGGTGCAGGCCTTTGCCTTTCTTTATACCCTCATCATGGAAGAGGGGTTCTACATGTGTTTGGGTTACCTGTCGACAGGAGAAGAGAAACCACTGGCGTTTCCTGACTGGGGCATGATAGTGTTGGATACAGCGATACTCTGGGGGAGGGACAGAGGGTCAGAATAGCCTGTTGAGGTAGGGTGCTAAAATTACACACTCATGGCTATTCTGGGTATTAATGGATTATCCACTCATCACTCTAATCATAAACACATATCCCCGCTATATAACTAGTAGGGCCCAGAAACTTTCCTGGTAAGGTGTTGTGTAAGAGTTCTAACTGGATATAACACATTTTATAAACTGGCTGGTACGAGCCCTGAATGCTGATTGGCTGACAGCCATGGTATATCAGACCGTATACCATGGGTATGACAAAACATGTATTTTTTACTGCTTCAATTACATTGGTAACCAGTTTATAATAGCAATAAGGCACCTCGGTGGTCTGTGATATATGGCCAATATACTATGGCTAAGGGCGGTGTCCAGGCACTCCGCATTGCGTTGTGCATAAAAACAGCCCTTAGCCGTGGTATATTGGCCATATACCACACCGGGCCTTATTGCTTAAATATAACAGTTATAAGAAGTCATGATAATTAATATTTGGACTGTTGAGCTCTACATCCATAGAAATATAAACCTCAAGACCATCATACAGGCTACCTACCGAGGGGAAGCGGAGAGCCGGGATTGGTGGAGCGTCAGGGGGAGGAGCCTTGATGGCCAGGGTCTCGACATGAGGGATCTCCAGGGGCAACGGAACAGGAGTGATGGAGGAAGGGGCGGAGTTAATAGGAGGCTGGAGAGGGGAATCCCCGGGATCCTGGAAGCCAGAAGAGCTCAGGTAGCCGTCCATCTCGCAGTCGGCTGCCATGGAGACATCATGGTTAAAGGAAGGGAAGTGGGAGGGAAGAGACAGACAGGCGTTAACATGTTATCAATCTCTTCTTTATGTCATGTACCCCTGACTGTGTTCAACATATACTGTAAAGGATATGTCTTGTCTGGAAATAATGTATACTCAATGTTTCTTTTTATTTGTTAATGAAAGAAAAATCCTAACATGGCCTGAGGGAGGGGTCCTTTTTGGGCTCCACTAACAGGCACCGTGAGGGACGGCTACATGGATTAGCAGGGCTTGAGGGTAACCACAACAAATGGACAGAGGCACAACTGCAAAAGATTAGCCTACTTAAGAGATATATAAAAAAAACACATGGGATCTACACAGGGCTATGTGGCACGTGCCCTAGGCAAAGTCTGTTGAGCCAACAGTTTCCAATACACGCTCCACTGATACCCCTTTAGCTGTACAGATATAAGGAAACGTGTGGGCCCATGCACACACATACACACACAGTGCGACTGTGATACTGTAATATGGAATCCAGGGCATGAGCATGTGAGCAATGAATGTTTGAAGCATGTTTTGGCTAAACCTTCCACATATATCAGCGAGTATGTGCCTCAGGTACTCATCTTGAAGGTTGTGTGAATAGTGTATCTGTGTTCTATATCTTGAAGGTTGTGTGAATAGGGTATCTGTGTTCTATATCTTGAAGGTTGTGTGAATAGGGTATCTGTGTTCTATATCTTGTTTACGGTAAGCTTGTGGACCATGCTTATCAATCTGTGTCATGCTTATAGGCCAGGCCAATGCACTTTGCATGTTGCCAAGACATGAGAAAGCTCGACTACATGCTGTCTGTGGGCAAATGTGTAGCTTCAGGAGCTCAGCTACGAAGCGACACAAGGTTGGGATAAATGTCTCTGCTATATATAACCATGTGATTGCACTATAGTGCAGCGGATCTCAAACCTCTCCTCAGGGACCCCCAGCCACTCCAGAGCTAGCACACCTGATTCAACTTGTTAACGAATCATCAAGCCCTTGAATAGATTAATCAGTTGAGCTAGTTCATGTCCGAGGGTCCCCGAAGGAGAGGTTTGAGAACCACTGGTATAGTGAGTGTATCCTCACATGTGGCAGAGGAGTAGCTGGCGTGTCTGATGTTGTAGTGCAGCCGCTGGTCTGCCTCCTGCTCCTCCGTCTCTGCTGTGAAGCTGGCGTTTATCCCCGAATCCACCGAGCCGTTAGCCACGGATATCACCGGCCTCGACACGGTCGGAGTGGGCGGAGTCTGGTCAGGGGGTGACGAGACAGGGGCGGGGTTGGGCGGTTTGATGGGAAGTGCTATTTGAGGTTTGGGGGTGGGCGGTTCTGGCTCGGGGGCCGACTCTGGTTCTTCCTCAATGACAGTTTCCTGTTGTTGGCGCAAGGCCTCCTCGGCTATCCGGCGCTGCTTCTCCCGCTGCCGCTTGATGGCGGTGGCGCGGTCCCGGATGGCTTTGGCCACCAGCTTGTAGTCTGCCTCACAGACGAAGCCCAGCACCACCTAGGGGGAGGGGAGGGGGGAGAGGATGAGGGAGAGGGAAGGAAAGGGGGTGGTGAGGGAGAAGATTAGGAAGAGGGAGGGTGAGAGCAATCAGTGAACTTGACACTTGAGATCCACAAAATGTGAAAGGGGTACAGAAATCCATCAACAACCCACCATCTCCTGGGCCACCTCCTCGGGTACATCCTTGTAGAGTTCAAACAGGAACTCGATGGCGTTGTTGTCCTTGTACTTCCCATGCAGCTTCTTGGTGTCATCCATACGCAGCCACAGCTTCAGACCAGACTTCACCGTGTCATCCTCCTCCGCCAGCTCAACATGGACGCCATTGTTCTCCTTGAAGAAGATGTGTTCCAGCAGGTCTTGGATGGTGTACCTGGAGAGGCCACTGTTTTCTTAGTTCTATAATCCATTGAATTGAATATTACTGTATTTTCTGAGTCTGTTATTTTTATAGTCATTAACTAAACATAAAAACAACAGTATTTTACTATAGGTGGGTGGATGTGGTGAGTCAGACTCTGTGCCACTTTAGACTATTGACACACAGCCAAAGGAGAGAGATTGATAGGTGTGTAATGTAATGTGCCCCTATTTAACAGCAGGTCAGGTATCATCTCATTGGAACCCCATGGGGCCTGAAACCTGACACCATTAACGATGGTCGATGTGTGTCACCCAGTTCCCTCGCCATAGTAATGTGGCAACATGTGAATTATGTTTGTCTGAAGTTGTTTCTCACTGTTATTTTTAGCTCATTTACACAGTTGTTGGCTGAGACTGATACAATTTATTTTGTTCCAATGTCAGTGCCCTTAGATTAATGTTGGAGAGAGAGCGACAAAGGGTCTAGACAAACTAGCCTGACAGGTATAATATCCTTTGTCTAGGAGGAACAAATCTGTCTGTCTAATGTTTGCACACATTAAGAATACACACACACACACACACACACTTCAACCTAGAATCTATCCAAAATTTGATACCACCCCCCCCCCCCCCCCCGTGCCAGACTGAAAGCGGATGTCTGAGGTAAGGTGAGTAAAGAGAATTCCTATCTGATTACTCTACCTCTGGTCTGTATTTATGCGGATGCATCCCTCTATGATCCCTTTCAACTCAGGGACTTTTACTTTGAAGAAGCTGTCCGGCTTAATTCCCTGTGAGGAGAAAGAAGGAGGGGAAAAGAGGAACGGTTAGATATGTCACCGATGTCATTCACTCCACCATTTGGGAGAGGAGAGGACTGACGCAGGCAGAAGGACCCCTGAAGCGGAGTATGTGAGCAGAGTGGAGTTGGAACAGAGCGGCGAGTGGAGCGTGCCCAATTTGACTGGAGCGAGATTCCCAAAGGCTGGAGCTTCGGCCTTCGCGCCCGCTCCAGTAGAGCTCACTTCACGAGCTCGGGGCATGCCCGGCCCAGCATGCATTTGTAGTCTACTTGGGTGCTGCTATAACCCCTTGCTTTAGCTACTGTCATGGAGTTCCCTAAATATTTTCATAAAGAAACACACAGGTGCTAAATCAAGGTGACTTACAAAGATGAGGACCAAGAGCAAGAGAGGGAGTGTGGTGATGTAGTGTCCACAACTAAAGAATCATTGTGGAATCTGAAACTACACATTTCCCAAAAGCATGATGGTGTAGGCTACTTACTACATGCATATGCTAAAAGAAAGGAATGAGGTGGATAGCTAATTAAGTGTGTCACTGTAGCAAAGTACTTCTAAACAAAAAATCTGATCTCTTAAAAGATTCCTTCATTTTTTGTTTTATTATCGATACAATAGGCCATAATTGATTTTGTCCCAATAGGCCTGGCATATTCCAACTCTCAAGGACTTTTCTGTTTTGATTGAGATACCACGGGTATGACAAAACATTAATTTGTACTGCTCTAATTACATTGGTAACCTGTTTATAATAGTGATAAGGCAACTCTGGGGTTTGTGGTAGAAGACCAACATACCACGGCTAAGGGCTGTATCCAGGCACTCCGCGTTGCATCATGCATAAGAACAGTCCTTAGCCATGGAATATTGACCATATACCACACCCCCTCAGGCCTTATTGCTTAAGTAAGTCACAGCCTATATAGGCAATTTATAGACTATAATTATTTAATACAACGAAATGTCGTTTAAATGCTGAGCGCTTAATGTCCCTGACTCCCTACCAGCCTAGTGTGTCACATTCGCAAATTCTTCACAATGTTTTTCTTTGTAGCTATAGCCTTGAAATAATTGAAATAATACAGCCTAAATAATCATTTTTGTTCCTTCTTAGTCTCCCTTTCTGGCGCCTGACCTATTTAGTGTTAATATGCTGTTTAGTATGACATGTAGCCTATTTGAAATGATGAGCGCTTCTTACATTCACCTTTTCATTCAAATCAAATCAAATGTATTGCTCACATACACGTGTTTAGCAGATGTTATTGCGGGCGTAGCGAAATGCTTGCATAAGGTTTGGTTTCAATACTTCAAAACCAAATGGTAGGTCCAGGTAGCCACAAAAAAAGATGGGTGTTGGTTAAATTGTGATTTTAATGAATGGAGTGAATTTGGATAGGCAGGTTTTTTCTTCTCTAAGCGCATAGAGGTTTTTAGTGGAGCGGTTGGAAAGGACGTGGAGTGCCGAAGGAGTGCACTGCTCCGTGAGCGGGATAGCCAACCGCTCAACTCCGCTCACCTACTCTGTCCTGAAGGAGCCAGGGTGATACGGGAGTGAGGAGTGAAGGACAATGTGGAGATTTTTCCCTAGCCTGCCCTACACCACTATGATGAATGGAATACTTTCTAAGTGTGTCTCTATGCTTCAGAGACACAGTAGATGTACATCCTCTATTCACATTGGTAGTTCTCCTGGGGAGAATACCATTAAAATGAAATATATATATTAGAAATGTCTAAATGGAGTTAAAGGTTTCGTTGTTATCAGTAACTTTAGGTCGTGATGTCATTGGTAACAGTTGCCCGAACACCCTGCCCAGGGGCACAATGTCAAAAAACAGGGTGTTCCCGTCAGAGACATTCTCTGTGGGCCATCGTCATAGAGTTCAGACATGGCTATGCACACAAACAAACACGAACAAACGCACCAACACACAAAAAAAGAAGGTTTGACTGTGTCCAAACCCATTCACTGTTTGGTTTCTCTCTGGATTCTACGGCCTGTTAGAACTAAAGGTTGAATGTGGTGAGAGAGTGGTGGTGTGTGTCAGAGTACTCCGGTGCTAGCCTGTTAGCTAATGGTTTTGTACACAAACACTCAGGTCATGATACATAATGTCCAAACCCATCCAGAGCATGCAGGTCTGTGTGGGTGCAGAGCACTGAGTACTAACTACCATGCGGTTTCCTAAAGGGCAGTCAGCTCATAACTCATGAGCTTCAAGAGTTATTACCACAACGAACGATTGAGTCATTCTCCCCTTTGAAGCTTCATGAACAGAACACACAGGTCTAGCAGAGAAGATTAACACATTTCATTGAGGTGATAAGACTCCCCGACAGAGGAAAATACCACTATTTCACAGTCTGTCGCCTCCATGGCCTCCACATTAAACAAGGCCTGGAGGGTCAAGGTCTGGAGTTACTGAGCGGAAAAGCAAGGTAAACCTCCTCCGTGTAAACTGTACGAGGAGGAAACAACAAGATGACGGCTAACGAGATACGAAATGGGAAGCCTGGTCCGCATTTATCACACACACACACACACAGACACAGAAATCGTTTAACACAGAGCACAGAGGGTGAGCGGAGTTGATCACAAGGTTTTCAGCAAAAGGAACCTGTCCGCACAAAGTGAGTGATGTAATGCAGCTTGTTTTTATTACATAACTTTATTACAAGACTATAAAAACGAGGTGAGATTATATTGGATTAAAGAACACAGTGGCAAATTTGTGGAGGAACTTTAAGTTGCTCAACCGGTTCCATGTGACGAATAGTGTGAAATACGTAGCAGTAAAAATAAAAAATTGGAGACCAGTGTGATTTGAAAAATGTGTTTTTTTCCCCTAGTGGTGACGACAGTGGCCCCAAATGCTTCTATTTTCCCACTAAAGTGAGGGGAGGCAGCAGGACTTACTAATGGAAAATGGACTCTATCGAATTCTCTGGTGTTATCCGAGCAGATAATTACAGCGTTTAACTACGTCAGAGAAAAGGGAAGGGAAAACACATAATAACAAAACAAACAAGACATTCTAAGCAACAAAAATTGAGAAATAAAAAAGCTAAATGGTGTCCGTCTTAATGGCTGATATGAAAACCATCTGTAGACATGAATAAACCCTTCAGTCTTTAGAGAGGCTTTGGGAGGAGTCACAGAGCCTGCTCTGTACAGTGGCTTTTGTTGGTGGTGACATCAGCCTCCAACACAAACAAACAGTGACCTTGTGTAATGAGATGAAAAGACCCCATTTTCCATTGTGCTATAGCTTCTTGACTTCTAGCACTCAGAAAGCCCTTTGAAAAATGGCTTGATGTGGATGCTTTAATCTTCTCACGTAAAATAAATAAATGACGATCAAATTGAAAATGTTTCCCATGGAAATACTATGACTTGATGACTGAAGTTTTATGAGCAGACCAATGCAAAGTTATTGCACTTCTGGCCTTTTTAATACAAAGCTTACAGGCTGGCTCCCTGCTGCTAAAACAAGGGTATAATGCTAGTGGTTCTGAGAACAAAACTAGAGTAGAACCATAATCTAACTCAGTCAGGGAAGCGTATGTATAGTGGGGCAAAAAAGTATTTAGTCAGCCACCAATTGTGCAAGTTCTCGCACTTAAAAAGATGAGAGAGGCCTGTAATTTTCATCATAGGTACACTTCAACTATGTCAGACAAAATGAGAAAGAAAATCCAGAAAATCACATTGTAGGATTTTTAATGAATTTATTTGCAAATTATGGTGGAAAATAAGTATTTGGTCAATAACAAAAGTTTATCTCAATAGTTTGTTATATACCCTTTGTTGGCAATGACAGAGGTCAAATGTTTTCTGTAAGTCTTCACAAGGTTTTCACACACTGTTGCTGGTATTTTGGCCCATTCCTCCATGCAGATTTCCTCTAGAGCAGTGATGTTTTGGGGATGTTGCTGGGCAACACAGACTTTCAACTCCCTCCAAAGATGTCCTATGGGGTTGAGATCTGGAGACTGGCTAGGCCACTCCAGGACCTTGAAATGCTTCTTACGAAGCCACTCCTTCGTTGCCCGGAAGGTGTGTTTGGGATCATTGTCATGCTGAAAGACCCAGCCACCTTTAATCTCCAATGCCCTTGCTGATGGTAGGCTTTGTTACTTTGGTCCCAGCTCTCTGCAGGTCATTCACTAGTTCCCCCCGTGTGGTTCTGAGATTTTTGCTCACCGTTCTTGTGATCATTTTGACCCCACGGGGTGAGATCTTGCGTGGAGCCCCAGATCAAGGGAGATTATCAGTGGTCGTGTATGTCTTCCATTTCCTAATAATTGCTCCCACAGTTGATTTCTTCAAACCAAGCTGCTTACCTATTGCAGATTCAGTCTTCCCAGCCTGGTGCAGGTCTACAATTTTGTTTCTGGTGTCCTTTGACAGCTCTTTGGTCTTGGCCATAGTGGAGTTTGGAGTGTGACTGTTTGAGGTTGTGGACAGGTGTCTTTTATACTGATAACAAGTTCAAAACAGGTGCCATTAATACAGGTAACAAGTGGAGGACAGAGGAGCCTCTTAAAGAATAAGTTACAGGTCTGTGAGAGACCTGTAGGTGACCAAATACTTATTTTCCACCAAAATTTGCAAATAAATTCATTAAAAATCCTACAATGTGATTTTCTGGATTCTTTCCCCTAATTTTGTCTGTCATAGTTGAAGTGTACCTATGATGAAAATTACAGGCCTCTCTCTTATTTTTAAGTGGGAGAACTTGCACAATTGGTGGCTGACTAAATACTTTTTTGCCCAACTGTACATGTATGAAACATGTGTGGGAGGATATGGGCCACAGGTCTGTGTACACGCGCGTTCCTTATAACATGATTCAATCACACAGACTCTAGTTTGCCTGAGACGGATAGAAATGAGAGAGAGAGAGAGAGAGAGAGAGAGAGAGAGAGAGAGAGACAGGGAGAGAGAGAAAGAGAAAGAGAGACAGGGAGAGCAAGAGAGAGCGAGACAGAGAGAGAGACAAAGAGAGAGAGACAGGGATAGCAAGAGAGCGAGACAGACAGAGAGACCACTAAAATAGCGAGTTGGCCTGAGACGGAAAGCATTAATTGTGTGAACTACACGGCTACTCTAATTATGCACACATGCATAAATGTGCACACACAGAGACATAGAGACCCGAGACTGACAGACAGAAAGAGAGAGATAGAGAGACCGAAAGAGAGAGAGACAGGGAGAGAGAGAGAGACAGAGATAGACAAAGAGAGAGACAGGGAGAGAAAGAGACAGGGAGAGAAAGAGAGAGAGAAAAATAGACAGAGAGAGACTTTATCACTGAGATAACTTTATCACTGACCTCAACCCAGTCTCTCACAGTATTCACAGTCAGCCCACTGACACCCCTATCAGATAACAGCAAAATCACAGTCCACTTGAATAGAGCAATACTAAATCATGAGGCATTAAAGCCAAAGGAACTGAATAATATTAAGACATTCTATAGATGGAAGGAACGTAGTGTAGAAACCAACTAAAAACAATTAGGCAACAACAAATTCAACCCCTTTTAGACAACTTCCTGGACAAATCGTCTGAGTGTAATAGTGAAGGTGTACACTTGGCAGTAGAAAACCTAAACAGTATATTTGACCTCTCAGCTTCCCTATCAAATCTAAACATTTCAAGCAGACAACCTAAGAAAATGAACAACTATGACAAATGGTTTGATGAAGAATGCAAATACCTAAGAAATAAAAAAAACCCGAGCCTACACCTTCACTATGGTGAAAAACTAAAACAATACATAAATACACTACAAAAAAAGAAGGAACAGCATGTCAGAAATCAGCTCAATGTAATTGAAGAATCCGTAGACTCTAGAACAGTCTGCAGAACCCGGCCTCACCCTACTAGAATCTGAAGTCAAATGTCTACTGTTTGCTGATGATCTGGTGCTTCTGTCCCCAACCAAGAAGGTCCTACAGCAGCACCTAGATCTGCTGCACAGATTCTGACAGACCTGGGCCCTGACAGTAAATCTCAGTAAGACAAAAATAATGGTGTTTCCAAAAAGGTTCAGTCCTGGGCCCTGCCAAATGACCATATTAGAGACACATATTTCCCTCGGATTACACACACCAACAAAGAATTCAAAAACAAATCCAATTTTGATAAACTCCCATATCTACTGGGTGAAATACCACAGTGTGCATCACAGCAG